>NW_027193979.1:15000-42472 GCF_032444005.1 Ranitomeya imitator | reverse complement strand
CACTCAGCCAGCGACTGAAACGTGGTGAGCGGGGTGTGCGCATCCCGGCCGCGCCCAAAGTGCTTCGCCGCGGTCATGGCTGTCGCCACCGAAAACGGCAAATGTTTGTTTCGGCCAAGCTGCAAGGATACATCTCGGAACACAAAAACCAAACCGGTGGGGACATCCTACAGAGAAACACCGAGCCTGCTCTGGGGGACAAAGACAGAAGGGCGTCCGCCTTCCGAGAGCCCTCACCTGGGTGAGGACCCAAGATGTGCCCTTCTGACAGTGATTACCTCCAGAGAACCAGGACCCCCGTGGGAAGGGTCCTGCCAAGCTCGGGTCGCCCAGATTCGCCTCTCTCACTCGGGTCACGCGCCCAGCCAACGTCCGCAGAAGACTTCCGATAAACACCGAGCCTGCTCTGGGGGGACAAAGACAGAAGGGCGTCCGCCTTCCAAGAGCCCTCACCTGGGTGAGGACCCAAGATGTGCCCTTCTGACAGTGATTACCTCCAGAGAACCAGGACCCCCGTGGGAAGGGTCCTGCCAAGCTCGGGTCGCCCAGATTCGCCTCTCTCACTCGGGTCACGCGCCCAGCCAACGTCCGCAGAAGACTTCCGATAAACACCGAGCCTGCTCTGGGGGGACAAAGACAGAAGGGCGTCCGCCTTCCAAGAGCCCTCACCTGGGTGAGGACCCAAGATGTGCCCTTCTGACAGTGATTACCTCCAGAGAACCAGGACCCCCATGGGAAGGGTCCTGCCAAGCTCGGGTCGCCCAGATTCGCCTCTCTCACTCGGGTCACGCGCCCAGCCAACATCCGCAGAAGACTTCCGATAAACACCGAGCCTGCTCTGGGGGGACAAAGACAGAAGGGCGTCCGCCTTCCGAGAGCCCTCACCTGGGTGAGGACCCAAGATGTGCCCTTCTGACAGTGAAAACCTTCAGAGAACCAGGACCCCCGTGGGAAGGGTCCTGCCAAGCTCGGGTCGCCCAGATTCGCCTCTCTCACTCGGGTCACGCGCCCAGCCAACGTCCGCAGAAGACTTCCGATAAACACCGAGCCTGCTCTGGGGGGACAAAGACAGAAGGGCGTCCGCCTTCCGAGAGCCCTCACCTGGGTGAGGACCCAAGATGTGCCCTTCTGACAGTGATTACCTCCAGAGAACCAGGACCCCCCATGGGAAGGGTCCTGCCAAGCTCGGGTCACCCAGATTCGCCTCTCTCACTCGGGTCACGCGCCCAGCCAACGTCCGCAGAAGACTTCCGATAAACACCGAGCCTGCTCTGGGGGGACAAAGACAGAAGGGCGTCCGCCTTCCGAGAGCCCTCACCTGGGTGAGGACTCAAGATGTGCCCTTCTGACAGTGATTACCTCCAGAGAACCAGGACCCCCGTGGGAAGGGTCCTGCCAAGCTCGGGTCGCCCAGATTCGCCTCTCTCACTCGGGTCACGCGCCCAGCCAACGTCCGCAGAAGACTTCCGATAAACACCGAGCCTGCTCTGGGGGGACAAAGACAGAAGGGCGTCCGCCTTCCGAGAGCCCTCACCTGGGTGAGGACCCAAGATGTGCCCTTCTGACAGTGATTACCTCCAGAGAACCAGGACCCCCCGTGGGAAGGGTCCTGCCAAGCTCGGGTCGCCCAGATTCGCCTCTCTCACTCGGGTCACGCGCCCAGCCAACGTCCGCAGAAGACTTCCGATAAACACCGAGCCTGCTCTGGGGGGACAAAGACAGAAGGGCGTCCGCCTTCCGAGAGCCCTCACCTGGGTGAGGACCCAAGATGTGCCCTTCTGACAGTGATTACCTCCAGAGAACCAGGACCCCCCGTGGGAAGGGTCCTGCCAAGCTCGGGTCACCCAGATTCGCCTCTCTCACTCGGGTCACGCGCCCAGCCAACGTCCGCAGAAGACTTCCGATAAACACCGAGCCTGCTCTGGGGGGACAAAGACAGAAGGGCGTCCGCCTTCCGAGAGCCCTCACCTGGGTGAGGACTCAAGATGTGCCCTTCTGACAGTGATTACCTCCAGAGAACCAGGACCCCCGTGGGAAGGGTCCTGCCAAGCTCGGGTCACCCAGATTCGCCTCTCTCATTCGGGTCACGCGCCCAGCCAATGTCCACAGCGGATTTCCGACAAATTTTCACTGAAAATTCAACTTTGTGCCCATGAACCAGACACTTTACCCACACTTGGGTCTCTATCTTGGGGTACTTTACAACATATTGACGACCCATGAGGTTGAAGTAGGGAAAATGTGAGATTTTTTTTTTTTTACAAAATCGGGATTGTCTCAAAATTTTTCTAAAAATGTCTAAGGAAGTGTCCTTGACATAACACCTGAGATTTTTCCCTTTCTGAATGTATGACACAACAGGATTCGAACCCGAGACGCCAGCTCGGCAAGGCCGCAGCGCTAACAAGTGAGCCACCGTGCTTTGACTGGGATCGATGGATCCAGTTAGTACCCAATCCGTTACAGATATGACTGATCGACAGCCGTGTAGGTGCCACCCCCTGGGGCTGAGTCATCCCCCGTGATGCCGTATAGGCGATTATGGCAGGTGGATCCGGTCAGGTGCCACCCCTGGGGCTGAGTCATCCCCCGTGATGCCGTATAGGTGATTACAGCAGGTGGATCAGGTGAGGGATATATCATCAACCCTACGGATGTTTAGCGACCGTGGAGGTGCCACCCCCTGGGCTGACTCAACCCCCGTGGTGACCTATATCAGAGTACGGCAAAACACATCCGGTTAATTTCAATCACCTCAGCTGGCGTCTTTCACCTGCGTGGCTGACTCGCGCGGAGGAAAATCATTTGCCACAGTTCAAGACACAGAGAAACACGGCACTTTAATAAACTATTACGAGACGCTCTGTTTGACTGCGGGAAACCCTTCGCAATGGAGCGGTGAGTAGAAGACATTTGTCGGCCACGTAGAGACACATGAATGTACCTTGTAGTGGAGTTGTACACTTGCTGGCAAGGTGACCGGTTTTATTGCTTGTGTCTCCCCCGCAGGCACCCACGGACACCACTTACATGCCCCGTGTGCCACAGGGTAACCAAATATATATCCACACATCTGAGAAGGGTATGCCTGAGGTCACACGGTGATTCGGAGATAAAAACCGCCATAGCCTCCGCAAAGTATCAACTTCGCTGTATCGCCAACAAGGGGACAACAATCCAATTCAGTGAGCTCAAGCCCCTCCAATCCTTGGAGGAGACTGTAGCCTTCTTAGAAGGTCGCGGCTTTTTGATAGCAAACAAGCCTAGGTTTGAGTCACAAATCACACCACTGACCTGTGAAGGGCCCGCTCAGGTACCAACTGACAATCCGGAGCTCCGCCCAGGCTCCATGCCAGAGCTAGATTCAGATGTGATGGATGTGCCTTTCCTTTTACGGCCGGGAGACAGTCTGGAGGGAGACCCGTGCCCCCCGCCAGAGCTAGATTCAGATGAGATGGATGTGCCTTTCCTTTTACGGCCAGTAGACAGTCGGGAGGGAGACCCATGCCCCACGCCAAAGCTAGATTCGGATGAGATGGATGTGCCTTTCCTTTTACGGCCGGTAGACAGTCGGGAGGGAGACCCGTGCCCTGAGCCTGACCACACAGGGAGCATTTCTGACCGCATAGGCAATGAGGAGGTCATGGATGGCAGCAATTTAAGTATCCAGAAAAGGGAATGGAAAGACAAAAACCGCACGGCTACCAAGGCCGCCGGATTGTACAAGCGTCACTCATTGAATCACCCCATGTTAAAGGGGTTCCACTCGTACCTAACAATTACCCATGGGGTCCCAAACTGTCAACAGGAGGTATCAAACGTAGCACGGTTTCTATTTTTTGTGAACCCAAAATCTGTAACTCTGGAGTACCTCGTAAAACCAAACCAGGTTAATAATTTTTTTCAACAACTTGGAAAACTCCATCTATCGAGCCAGACCTCCCTCAAAATGTTGAAGCATATACGGAGATTTACCATGTATCAGATGAGGGCTACCAAACTGAGACTAGAGAATCCTCAACTTTATAAGGCATGCGAAGTGTTCATGAATTTTACAACAGACCTTCAGAAATCATTGTACAAGGGAGCCTGCCGAGAGTCTGTAAGTAAAAGGTACACCGTTCAAAAGAGCCAATATTCAGCGCATTGTTACCAAACCTTGGATGTTGGTTAATTGCCTTTATTTTTCCCCACAGGTACGATCTATTGATGAAGCCATCAAAGTCACCCAAGGACTGCCAGATTATACTGGAGGAGGCAAGGCCAACATTTCTAGCTAGCATCGAGGCTGTGACAGATGGCGGATCAGAAGTAGATCGCCGGGAAGTGGTACTGTACCTCGAGGCCCTTCTGATTCTAAAACATCTCCAAAGACCAGGTGTTGTTCGTAACATGACGGTAAGTCGTCGGGCCCTGTGGGTCAGCGGTATTTGCTGAACCGGTTCAATATTTTTCCACCTTTTTTTTTCACATCGTAGGTTTCAGAGTGGAATGAGAGGATCCATCACACGTACCAAGGAAGACGCAAGACAATTGTGGGTGTGAAGACTCACAAGTGCTCCACCTCTCAGGTAGCAACTTTTGTACTTTCAGAGGAAGAGGAATCGGTAAGCTTTTCTCAAAGCCAGGGAACCCAGGCAACCCCACTCATTGTGGGGAGCAAAACACTCTCTTGTCCCCATGTAAAACCTTTTGGAGGGGTGCCCCCAGACTGGAGAGTAACATATATATATTTTTTTTCTTTTTCAGTGGTTCAATGCGTATGCGGAATATGTCAGACCGGTCTTTACCTTTGGCCGAAAGATTATCACAAACTTTTTCGTGACGTGTACCGGGAAGGTCATAAAAAATCCATCCATGAGACTCAAACGATACCATTCAAGGTAAGGTAGCCACAAGTCAAGTGACCCACAGCCATAAGTAGCAACCAGTACTAACAATGTGCTTTCCTCCGTAGCTACAACCTCCCAAACATCACCAGCCACCTTGTACGGCGGATTTGCGAGACATGGACTTTGTCACAATACACAGATTGCGAAAAGCGCTTGTTTGCACGCTACTTGGCACATACAAACGATGTGGCCGAGAGAGTTTACCGGGAGAAGACCCTGACCGATATGTGCCGTGCCCAAGAGCTAGTGTTCAACGCAGGAAATCATGAGGACGCAAAAATTATGTCGCCAGTAATGGCATCAACCAGTGAATTGGATAACGAGGTGGTAGACCTCACGGAAAGTGATACCGAGTCATCCGATTCTACTGAGGAGTATAGTCTCAAGAATATTCGGCTCATCCCAATCAGGAGAACAAAGCCCTTGTGAATATGTCAATTTTTATCTGACATTAATAAAATTATTCAAATGTACATTCATCTTTGCCTCTTTGACTTGCCTCACTTTTCTCCCACTTTGGGGACCCTTTCGGGGTACTCTGCAACATATTGAAGCCCCTCTTGGGTGGGGGGTAAGGGGAAATGTGATTTTTTTTTTTCTCAGAAAATTGCCCAAAATTTTCCAAGTGTCAAGGACTCTTCCAGAAAAGCTTCCCCAGGCTTCTGGAAGTGTCCTCGGTACACCTCCAGCGGTTTCCCCCTGCCTGGAAGTCTGACACATGTCTGAAATTTTCAAAGTGTGAAAGTATGGTTTTTCACCCAAAATTCAACTTTCCGCCCATGAACCACAGACTTCACCCACACTTAGGTCACTGTCTTGGGGTACACCTCCAGTGCTATGTCACGGTCATCACTGTTGTCACAAAAAATTGACTTTTGTTTAGGCCAAGCAATTTGAGGACGGCACGGCAGCCAGCAGCCCGTACGGTACAGGGGTTGATCAGACCCCCGTACGTCCGGTTGTGGTCTCCGTGCCCCGAAGGGGTTCCCGCTTCTCGCCTGCACCAGGCACGGCAGCCAGCAGACCGTACGGTCCAGGGGTGGGTCAGACTCCCGGACGTACGGTTGTGGTCTCCGTGCCCCGAAGGGGTTCCCACTTCTCGCCTGCACCAGGCACGGCAGCCAGCAGACCGTACGGTCCAGGGGTGGATCAGACCCCCGTACGTCCGGTTGTGGTCTCCATGCCCCGAAGGGGTTCCCGCTTCTCGCCTGCACCAGGAACGGCAGCCAGCAGACCGTACGGTCCAGGGGTGGGTCAGACCCCCGTACGTCCGGTTGTGGTCTCCGTGCCCCGAAGGGGTTCTCGCTTCTCGCCTGCGGCAGGCACAGCAGCCAGCAGACCGTACGGTCCAGGGGTGGGTCAGACCCCCGTACGTCCGGTTGTAGTCTCCGTGCCCCGAAGGGGTTCTCGCTTCTCGCCTGCGGCAGGCACAGCAGCCCGTATGGTCCAGGGGTTGATCAGGCCCCTGTACGTCTGCCCGTGGTCTCCGTGAGTCTTTCGCCCCTATACCCAGGGACCACACCTATGGCCATTTAGCTCAGTTGGTTAGAGCGTGGTGCTAATAACACCAAGGTCGTGGGTTCGATCCCCGTACGGGCCAAGCACATCTACAAACGCCCCTATACCCAGATGACCAATTTGCACATCAGGGTCGCTGCGGACCTCCACCAGAGTTTCCTCTGGCTTCGTCCTGCCCAGGCATAGCTCACCATCTTTCGGGTCCTATCGCGCACTCATGCTCCACCTCCCCGACAGAGGCGGGCCGATGGTGCACCCGCCGTGTCAACCCCCCGGAGCGGGCGGCGGGATCCCACCTCGGCCGGAGCGCCCCGGCCTTCACCTTCATTGCGCCACAGGGTTTCACGTCACAACGGGGGGAGTGACGATGGTAAACCCCATCAGGTGGGCCCAGGGCAGGTGAGTCTGGCCTTGGGGGGACGTAAGGGATAAAGGAGAAGAGACCATCAGGGCACGGAGCCTCAGGCCTCCCTCGTTGTCACCCTTGCGAGGGGACCCCAGCTGCGCCATGGAGGCGATAGATGGAGGGGCAACCCTCAGACAGGCATAGCCCCGGGAGCACCCCGGGGCCGCAAGGTGCGTTCGAAGTGTCGATGATCAATGTGTCCTGCAATTCACACTTAATTCTCGCAGCTAGCTGCGTTCTTCGACGCGCGCGCCGAGTGATCCACCGTTAAGAGTCGCGCTTTCTGGTTTGGGGACACTCGGAGGCGCCCCCCTTTTCACTCTCGTGTCAGCCGGCCGCAAAAGACTGGGATGCTTTGGAGGGTTGTTTTCAAATCTCGGCCCTGTTGCCCGGGCGCTCGGCCTCCCCGTCCCTCCCTCCAGCGGGGAGGAGAACAAAGGAGGGCTCGAGGCTTCTCAACCTACCGCCCAGACCCACATACCCCGGGGAGGGGTGTGTGAGCGCACAGGAGAATGGTACCCGGGACGGCCTTTCGCGTACGCGGGGGGCTTCTTATTTTTCCTCGGCAGGCAGCGGCAGGGCAACAATCGTCGGCGCGAGGCCGGGCGTCTTTTTCCTGGGCGACGGAGCGAGAGGGGCTCCCCGCACCCTCCCGACGTCGCCCGCCCGCTGTCCTCACGTGCCCTCACCGTCCCCACCCTGCGGAGCGCCCTGGCGAAGCAGAAAGAGACCTACCACCGCCCCCATCACGTTCGGTACCCTTCGGGGATTTGGCGGGCGGCTGGCCTCCTGATCTGCACCTCATCGGTATTTTTCACTCGCCCATTAAAGATCCTTCCACAGGTTCATCTAGGGAAACCTTGTTACGACTTTTACTGTCTCTAGATAGTCAAGTTCGATCGTCTTCTCGGCTCTCCACCATGGGTCTTGGCCGAACCCGGCGGGGCCGATCCAAGGACCTCACTAAACCATCCAATCGGTAGTAGCGACGGGCAGTGTGTACAAAGGCCAGGGACTTAATCAATCGAGGGAGAGAAGCCAGATAGGAAGCCCCGCAGCGGGAAGGGCACCCGGAGGAAGGGAAATCCTCCTCGTCGTCCGTGCCGGCAGGCGGGCATCCCGGGGCGTCACCTTCCGGAGGAAAACAGGAGCCTGAACGGCGAGTGCAGTGCCACTGGGGAGATCGTGCACGCTGTACGGTGCGAGGCGGCCGATGCGGAGGGTGTCTGGAAAAAAACCCACCTTGCACGGAGAGGGCGAGGTGACTGGCCTCCGGAGGACACCACGGCTCCCCTGCCTCGTGACCCACCGCTCCCGGGGCGACACACAGAGTCGCTGCTGGGGAGAGGGGCCAGGGCGGTGGGGGGCCTATGCGGCGCCACCATCTGGCTTAGACCCGGCCTCCCGATCGGAGGGCATCTGTTGTAAAAACCACCCCTTGCACGGGGAGGGCCGTAGGTGACTGGCCTTCGGAGGACGCCACGGCCACCCTGCCTCGTGACCCACCGCTCCCGGGGCGACACACAGAGTCGCTGCTGGGGAGAGGGGCCAGGGCGGTGGGGGGCCTATGCGGGGCCTCCGTCTGGCTTAGACCTGCCTCCGCCGCGGGGGGTCCTCGACCCACCGGCGGACGGGCGCGAGGAGTGGGAGAGGGGGGCTGGCCGTCGGGGTCCACCGCGGCTCAGGCGCAGAGCCCGCCAGCGACGCAGAGGTCGCACGGGGGGCGCAGTTGGCCTGGCCGTGTCGGCGTCGCCCTATGGCGTAGTCCCTCGTCCCGGGCTCTTGCCCGTAACCTCAAAGGAGCCCCAACCGAGCGGCGTCTCCCCCCCAAAGCCGTGCCTCCGCTGTTGAGAACAGAAGAAGCCCGGGGCGGCAGTTCGCCGGGTACTCCCCTTCGCCAAAACTCTTTTTGCCCCACTCGTCTCTCCCTTTTCCATCCTCCCTTCTCGCTCTGGGGCGTCCGCTTGGTCTCTCTCTCTCTCTCTCTCTCTCGCTCTCTCCCTCTCGCGCTCCCTTCCGAGCCGCCTCGGAGGACGTCGGACGAGCGGGGAAGGCGACGGCGTTCGGCCGGGCACACCACGCGGTGAGAACCCACTCCGCCTGCCTCCCCACGCATCTGTCGTCCCCCCACTATCGTAGGGGCTCGGGAAAAGACTGGAGAACGCGGAGCTCGGCGGTGGCGTGGAAGCGCCACCCACCGCCGCCGCTCTCGCCGATGCCCACCGCGGAGGCCGCCCATCGGACGCTGGGTGGGGGTCGGCACGGGCCTCCGCGGGCAAGCTGCGCATCTGGAAGTCAAAGGGCCGCCCTCGGAGAAGATCGTTGTGCTACCCCGCGCGGGGAGCGATTCGGACGACGGGCCCCCACGCCGAGGTGGGTGGGCGCCCCGCCATTCGCCCGCGCGGGTCGTCGGACCCCTGCCGTACCACAGTTCGGGTCAAACTCCCCCTCTGCACGGCAGCCACCGTCCTGCGAACGGGAGGCGACTGCCGGCGTGCACGCCCAAGGATGCGTGCCTGAATCCCGGGGGGTAAAAGAGGAAGGAGACCGCCCGCCTTAGACCGACGCGGGCTCCAAAGCCCGGGCCGAGCGAGCGGCACCACCTCCCCACCCGGGAGCGCTGAGCCAAATCGATCGGAGGAAGAGCCGGTGGGGGGCATGGGTGAGAAACCCCACCCGCTGCCATCCTTCCCCTCGGGGAGACGGGGAAGAAACATGCCCGATAGTCCTGGAGGTCCCTCTCCGACACGCTACGGGCGCCCTCGAGACGGAATCCGGGTCACAGTGCGATTCTCTCATAGGTCTCCCCGGTGGCGTGGAAGCGGGAGACATCCGACACAGAGAAACGCCAAGCCTGCTCTGAGGGGACCGAGTCAGGGGGTGCAATCCGCCCTCCTGGAGCCCTCCTCGGGACGAAGACTCCAGATCTGCCTCCCTTCTGACATCCGTCACCCTCGGAGAACCAGAACACGCTTGGGGAGGGTCCGTTCAGGCTCAGGCGACCCGGGAAACGCGTCTCTGACTTGGGGCAGACGACCGGCAAGAGTCCCCCTGGAGCCGCGGAAGCCTGGTGTCGACGCGAGGGCGGACTTCCATGCAAACAGGGGGGTACTCGCCAAACCGCCTACCCGACTTGAGGAACCACGAAAACATCGGAAATCAGTCGGGCCCGAGAGGTACCCCTCTCTCCTATATCCTGCAGCTGGTGTGCAAAAGTGGGTATTTGCATGGCGAAACACCGACCCACACTTTAAGGGAGCGAAGCCGAAAAGTGTCCGACTTCCTGGAGCTGTGCGGCGGATCCGGCGGCCAGAAATTCCTCATTCCGGTTCTATTTTTTTTTTTTTCGATTTTGCGAAATTTGGCGGCCAGGCGGCGTAGCTGGGGCCTGGACTAGCCCGAAACACCTGGAGCCGGCGAGCGGAACGAATTTCCCAACGTTCTGCGGCTCCCGGAAGCCAAAAACGCATCGCCGAAAAATTTCAAAGTCCCAAGGACTCGTTCTTGAAAATCGATCCGGGGGCCATGGAAGTGTCCTCGGTACAGCTTCAGAGCTTTCCCCCCGCCTGGAAGTCTGAAAGTTCTATGTTTGTTCTAAGTGGAAAATCGCGTTTTTTTCAGTGTTCCACCCATCAGACCCAAACTTTGCCCACGCTTAGGTCTCTGTCTCGGGGTGCTTTACAACATATTGACGCCCCTTTAGGGTGGAAGTAGGGGAAAGGGGTCATTTTTCACAAAATCGGAAATTTCTCAAAATATTTCTAAGTGTCAAGGACACTTTTGGAAAATCTTCCCCAGGCTCCTGGAAGCCTCCTCGGTACGCCTACTGCGGTTTCTCCCTGCCTGGAAGTCTGACACTTGTCTGAAATTTTTAGCGCATGAAAACGCGGTTTTTCACCCAAAATTCGACTTTGCGCCCGTGACTCGCAAACTTCACCCACATTTAGGCGACTGTCCTGGGGTACCTCACAACATATTGACGCCCCCCTGGCGTGGAAGTAGGGGAAACGTGTCAATTTTCACAAAATCGTGATTTTCTGAAAATATTTCTAAGTGTCAAGGACACTTTTGGATAATCTTCCCCAGGCTCCTGGAAGCCTCCTCGGTACGCCTCCTGCGGTTTCCCCCTGCCTGGAAGTCTGACACTTGTCTGAAATTTTTAGCGCATGAAAATGCGGTTTTTCACCCAAAATTCGACTTTGCGCCCGTGACTCGCAAACTTCACCCACATTTAGGCGACTGTCCTGGGGTACCTCACAACATATTGACGCCCCCCTGGCGTGGAAGTAGGGGAAACGTGTCAATTTTCACAAAATCGTGATTTTCTGAAAATATTTCTAAGTGTCAAGGACACTTTTGGAAAATCTTCCCCAGGCTCCTGGAAGCCTCCTCGGTACGCCTCCTGCGGTTTCTCCCTGCCTGGAAGTCTGACACTTGTCTGAAATTTTTAAAGTATGAAAATGCGGTTTTTCACCCAAAATTCGACTTTGCGCCCATGACTCGCAAACTTCACCCACATTTGGGCGACTGTCCTGGGGTACCTCACAACATATTGACGCCCCCCTGGCGTGGAAGTAGGGGAAACGTGTCAATTTTCACAAAATCGTGATTTTTTCAAAATATTTCTAAGTGTCAAGGACACTTTTGGATAATCTTCCCCAGGCTCCTGGAAGCCTCCTCGGTACGCCTCCTGCGGTTTCCCCCTGCCTGGAAGTCTGACACTTGTCTGAAATTTTTAGCGCATGAAAATGCGGTTTTTCACCCAAAATTCGACTTTGCGCCCGTGACTCGCAAACTTCACCCACATTTAGGCGACTGTCCTGGGGTACCTCACAACATATTGACGCCCCCCTGGCGTGGAAGTAGGGGAAACGTGTCAATTTTCACAAAATCGTGATTTTCTGAAAATATTTCTAAGTGTCAAGGACACTTTTGGATAATCTTCCCCAGGCTCCTGGAAGCCTCCTCGGTACGCCTCCTGCGGTTTCCCCCTGCCTGGAAGTCTGACACTTGTCTGAAATTTTTAGCGCATGAAAACGCGGTTTTTCACCCAAAATTCGACTTTGCGCCCGTGACTCGCAAACTTCACCCACATTTAGGCGACTGTCCTGGGGTACCTCACAACATATTGACGCCCCCCTGGCGTGGAAGTAGGGGAAACGTGTCAATTTTCACAAAATCGTGATTTTCTGAAAATATTTCTAAGTGTCAAGGACACTTTTGGATAATCTTCCCCAGGCTCCTGGAAGCCTCCTCGGTACGCCTCCTGCGGTTTCCCCCTGCCTGGAAGTCTGACACTTGTCTGAAATTTTTAGCGCATGAAAACGCGGTTTTTCACCCAAAATTCGACTTTGCGCCCGTGACTCGCAAACTTCACCCACATTTAGGCGACTGTCCTGGGGTACCTCACAACATATTGACGCCCCCCTGGCGTGGAAGTAGGGGAAACGTGTCAATTTTCACAAAATCGTGATTTTCTGAAAATATTTCTAAGTGTCAAGGACACTTTTGGAAAATCTTCCCCAGGCTCCTGGAAGCCTCCTCGGTACGCCTCCTGCGGTTTCCCCCTGCCTGGAAGTCTGACACTTGTCTGAAATTTTTAGCGCATGAAAACGCGGTTTTTCACCCAAAATTCGACTTTGCGCCCGTGACTCGCAAACTTCACCCACATTTAGGCGACTGTCCTGGGGTACCTCACAACATATTGACGCCCCCCTGGCGTGGAAGTAGGGGAAACGTGTCAATTTTCACAAAATCGTGATTTTCTGAAAATATTTCTAAGTGTCAAGGACACTTTTGGAAAATCTTCCCCAGGCTCCTGGAAGCCTCCTCGGTACGCCTCCTGCGGTTTCTCCCTGCCTGGAAGTCTGACACTTGTCTGAAATTTTTAGAGTATGAAAACGCGGTTTTTCACCCAAAATTCGACTTTGCGCCCATGACTCGCAAACTTCACCCACATTTGGGCGACTGTCCTGGGGTACCTCACAACATATTGACGCCCCCCTGGCGTGGAAGTAGGGGAAACGTGTCAATTTTCACAAAATCGTGATTTTTTCAAAATATTTCTAAGTGTCAAGGACACTTTTGGAAAATCTTCCCCAGGCTCCTGGAAGCCTCCTCAGTACGCCTCCTGCGGTTTCTCCCTGCCTGGAAGTCTGACACTTGTCTGAAATTTTTAGAGTATGAAAACGCGGTTTTTCACCCAAAATTCGACTTTGCGCCCGTGACTCGCAAACTTCACCCACATTTAGGCGACTGTCCTGGGGTACCTCACAACATATTGACGCCCCCCTGGCGTGGAAGTAGGGGAAACGTGTCAATTTTCACAAAATCGTGATTTTCTGAAAATATTTCTAAGTGTCAAGGACACTTTTGGAAAATCTTCCCCAGGCTCCTGGAAGCCTCCTCGGTACGCCTCCTGCGGTTTCTCCCTGCCTGGAAGTCTGACACTTGTCTGAAATTTTTAGAGTATGAAAACGCGGTTTTTCACCCAAAATTCGACTTTGCGCCCATGACTCGCAAACTTCACCCACATTTGGGCGACTGTCCTGGGGTACCTCACAACATATTGACGCCCCCCTGGCGTGGAAGTAGGGGAAACGTGTCAATTTTCACAAAATCGTGATTTTTTCAAAATATTTCTAAGTGTCAAGGACACTTTTGGAAAATCTTCCCCAGGCTCCTGGAAGCCTCCTCGGTACGCCTCCTGCGGTTTCTCCCTGCCTGGAAGTCTGACACTTGTCTGAAATTTTTAGAGTATGAAAACGCGGTTTTTCACCCAAAATTCGACTTTGCGCCCATGACCCGCAAACTTCACCCACATTTGGGCGACTGTCCTGGGGTACCTCACAACATATTGACGCCCCCCTGGCGTGGAAGTAGGGGAAACGTGTCAATTTTCACAAAATCGTGATTTTCTGAAAATATTTCTAAGTGTCAAGGACACTTTTGGAAAATCTTCCCCAGGCTCCTGGAAGCCTCCTCGGTACGCCTCCTGCGGTTTCTCCCTGCCTGGAAGTCTGACACTTGTCTGAAATTTTTAGAGTATGAAAACGCGGTTTTTCACCCAAAATTCGACTTTGCGCCCGTGACTCGCAAACTTCACCCACATTTAGGCGACTGTCCTGGGGTACCTCACAACATATTGACGCCCCCCTGGCGTGGAAGTAGGGGAAACGTGTCAATTTTCACAAAATCGTGATTTTTTTCAAAATATTTCTAAGTGTCAAGGACACTTTTGGAAAATCTTCCCCAGGCTCCTGGAAGCCTCCTCGGTACGCCTCCTGCGGTTTTCCCCCGCCTGGAAGTCTGACATTTTTTACAGTGCGAAAATACGGTTTTTCGCTCAAAATTAAACTTTCCGCCCATGGAACGCACACTGTGCCCCCACCTTGGAGAGTCGCTATGGCGTACTCAGGGTGACTATTAAGCCCACAGACAACCTCCACAGGCCGACTATTAAGCCCCCTCCGTCTTCCGCAGGGCCGACTATTAAGCCCTCCACCGACTTCCGCAGGGCCGACTATTAAGCCCCCCTCCGACTATTAAGCCCCCCTACGGAGTCCACTCAGCCAGCGACTGAAACGTGGTGAGCGGGGTGTGCGCATCCCGGCCGCGCCCAAAGTGCTTCGCCGCGGTCATGGCTGTCGCCACCGAAAACGGCAAATGTTTGTTTCGGCCAAGCTGCAAGGATACATCTCGGAACACAAAAACCAAACCGGTGGGGACATCCTACAGAGAAACACCGAGCCTGCTCTGGGGGGACAAAGACAGAAGGGCGTCCGCCTTCCGAGAGCCCTCACCTGGGTGAGGACCCAAGATGTGCCCTTCTGACAGTGATTACCTCCAGAGAACCAGGACCCCCGTGGGAAGGGTCCTGCCAAGCTCGGGTCGCCCAGATTCGCCTCTCTCACTCGGGTCACGCGCCCAGCCAACGTCCGCAGAAGACTTCCGATAAACACCGAGCCTGCTCTGGGGGGACAAAGACAGAAGGGCGTCCGCCTTCCAAGAGCCCTCACCTGGGTGAGGACCCAAGATGTGCCCTTCTGACAGTGATTACCTCCAGAGAACCAGGACCCCCGTGGGAAGGGTCCTGCCAAGCTCGGGTCGCCCAGATTCGCCTCTCTCACTCGGGTCACGCGCCCAGCCAACGTCCGCAGAAGACTTCCGATAAACACCGAGCCTGCTCTGGGGGGACAAAGACAGAAGGGCGTCCGCCTTCCAAGAGCCCTCACCTGGGTGAGGACCCAAGATGTGCCCTTCTGACAGTGATTACCTCCAGAGAACCAGGACCCCCATGGGAAGGGTCCTGCCAAGCTCGGGTCGCCCAGATTCGCCTCTCTCACTCGGGTCACGCGCCCAGCCAACATCCGCAGAAGACTTCCGATAAACACCGAGCCTGCTCTGGGGGGACAAAGACAGAAGGGCGTCCGCCTTCCGAGAGCCCTCACCTGGGTGAGGACCCAAGATGTGCCCTTCTGACAGTGAAAACCTTCAGAGAACCAGGACCCCCGTGGGAAGGGTCCTGCCAAGCTCGGGTCGCCCAGATTCGCCTCTCTCACTCGGGTCACGCGCCCAGCCAACGTCCGCAGAAGACTTCCGATAAACACCGAGCCTGCTCTGGGGGGACAAAGACAGAAGGGCGTCCGCCTTCCGAGAGCCCTCACCTGGGTGAGGACCCAAGATGTGCCCTTCTGACAGTGATTACCTCCAGAGAACCAGGACCCCCCATGGGAAGGGTCCTGCCAAGCTCGGGTCACCCAGATTCGCCTCTCTCACTCGGGTCACGCGCCCAGCCAACGTCCGCAGAAGACTTCCGATAAACACCGAGCCTGCTCTGGGGGGACAAAGACAGAAGGGCGTCCGCCTTCCGAGAGCCCTCACCTGGGTGAGGACTCAAGATGTGCCCTTCTGACAGTGATTACCTCCAGAGAACCAGGACCCCCGTGGGAAGGGTCCTGCCAAGCTCGGGTCGCCCAGATTCGCCTCTCTCACTCGGGTCACGCGCCCAGCCAACGTCCGCAGAAGACTTCCGATAAACACCGAGCCTGCTCTGGGGGGACAAAGACAGAAGGGCGTCCGCCTTCCGAGAGCCCTCACCTGGGTGAGGACCCAAGATGTGCCCTTCTGACAGTGATTACCTCCAGAGAACCAGGACCCCCCGTGGGAAGGGTCCTGCCAAGCTCGGGTCGCCCAGATTCGCCTCTCTCACTCGGGTCACGCGCCCAGCCAACGTCCGCAGAAGACTTCCGATAAACACCGAGCCTGCTCTGGGGGGACAAAGACAGAAGGGCGTCCACCTTCCGAGAGCCCTCACCTGGGTGAGGACCCAAGATGTGCCCTTCTGACAGTGATTACCTCCAGAGAACCAGGACCCCCCGTGG
The DNA here is from genome assembly GCF_032444005.1 of Ranitomeya imitator. Classification (NCBI taxonomy): domain Eukaryota; kingdom Metazoa; phylum Chordata; class Amphibia; order Anura; family Dendrobatidae; genus Ranitomeya; species Ranitomeya imitator. The sequence continues at coordinate 26,273 of NW_027193979.1, read as the reverse complement.
GAAGGGTCCTGCCAAGCTCGGGTCACCCAGATTCGCCTCTCTCACTCGGGTCACGCGCCCAGCCAACGTCCGCAGAAGACTTCCGATAAACACCGAGCCTGCTCTGGGGGGACAAAGACAGAAGGGCGTCCGCCTTCCGAGAGCCCTCACCTGGGTGAGGACTCAAGATGTGCCCTTCTGACAGTGATTACCTCCAGAGAACCAGGACCCCCGTGGGAAGGGTCCTGCCAAGCTCGGGTCACCCAGATTCGCCTCTCTCATTCGGGTCACGCGCCCAGCCAATGTCCACAGCGGATTTCCGACAAATTTTCACTGAAAATTCAACTTTGTGCCCATGAACCAGACACTTTACCCACACTTGGGTCTCTATCTTGGGGTACTTTACAACATATTGACGACCCATGAGGTTGAAGTAGGGAAAATGTGAGATTTTTTTTTTTTTACAAAATCGGGATTGTCTCAAAATTTTTCTAAAAATGTCTAAGGAAGTGTCCTTGACATAACACCTGAGATTTTTCCCTTTCTGAATGTATGACACAACAGGATTCGAACCCGAGACGCCAGCTCGGCAAGGCCGCAGCGCTAACAAGTGAGCCACCGTGCTTTGACTGGGATCGATGGATCCAGTTAGTACCCAATCCGTTACAGATATGACTGATCGACAGCCGTGTAGGTGCCACCCCCTGGGGCTGAGTCATCCCCCGTGATGCCGTATAGGCGATTATGGCAGGTGGATCCGGTCAGGTGCCACCCCTGGGGCTGAGTCATCCCCCGTGATGCCGTATAGGTGATTACAGCAGGTGGATCAGGTGAGGGATATATCATCAACCCTACGGATGTTTAGCGACCGTGGAGGTGCCACCCCCTGGGCTGACTCAACCCCCGTGGTGACCTATATCAGAGTACGGCAAAACACATCCGGTTAATTTCAATCACCTCAGCTGGCGTCTTTCACCTGCGTGGCTGACTCGCGCGGAGGAAAATCATTTGCCACAGTTCAAGACACAGAGAAACACGGCACTTTAATAAACTATTACGAGACGCTCTGTTTGACTGCGGGAAACCCTTCGCAATGGAGCGGTGAGTAGAAGACATTTGTCGGCCACGTAGAGACACATGAATGTACCTTGTAGTGGAGTTGTACACTTGCTGGCAAGGTGACCGGTTTTATTGCTTGTGTCTCCCCCGCAGGCACCCACGGACACCACTTACATGCCCCGTGTGCCACAGGGTAACCAAATATATATCCACACATCTGAGAAGGGTATGCCTGAGGTCACACGGTGATTCGGAGATAAAAACCGCCATAGCCTCCGCAAAGTATCAACTTCGCTGTATCGCCAACAAGGGGACAACAATCCAATTCAGTGAGCTCAAGCCCCTCCAATCCTTGGAGGAGACTGTAGCCTTCTTAGAAGGTCGCGGCTTTTTGATAGCAAACAAGCCTAGGTTTGAGTCACAAATCACACCACTGACCTGTGAAGGGCCCGCTCAGGTACCAACTGACAATCCGGAGCTCCGCCCAGGCTCCATGCCAGAGCTAGATTCAGATGTGATGGATGTGCCTTTCCTTTTACGGCCGGGAGACAGTCTGGAGGGAGACCCGTGCCCCCCGCCAGAGCTAGATTCAGATGAGATGGATGTGCCTTTCCTTTTACGGCCAGTAGACAGTCGGGAGGGAGACCCATGCCCCACGCCAAAGCTAGATTCGGATGAGATGGATGTGCCTTTCCTTTTACGGCCGGTAGACAGTCGGGAGGGAGACCCGTGCCCTGAGCCTGACCACACAGGGAGCATTTCTGACCGCATAGGCAATGAGGAGGTCATGGATGGCAGCAATTTAAGTATCCAGAAAAGGGAATGGAAAGACAAAAACCGCACGGCTACCAAGGCCGCCGGATTGTACAAGCGTCACTCATTGAATCACCCCATGTTAAAGGGGTTCCACTCGTACCTAACAATTACCCATGGGGTCCCAAACTGTCAACAGGAGGTATCAAACGTAGCACGGTTTCTATTTTTTGTGAACCCAAAATCTGTAACTCTGGAGTACCTCGTAAAACCAAACCAGGTTAATAATTTTTTTCAACAACTTGGAAAACTCCATCTATCGAGCCAGACCTCCCTCAAAATGTTGAAGCATATACGGAGATTTACCATGTATCAGATGAGGGCTACCAAACTGAGACTAGAGAATCCTCAACTTTATAAGGCATGCGAAGTGTTCATGAATTTTACAACAGACCTTCAGAAATCATTGTACAAGGGAGCCTGCCGAGAGTCTGTAAGTAAAAGGTACACCGTTCAAAAGAGCCAATATTCAGCGCATTGTTACCAAACCTTGGATGTTGGTTAATTGCCTTTATTTTTCCCCACAGGTACGATCTATTGATGAAGCCATCAAAGTCACCCAAGGACTGCCAGATTATACTGGAGGAGGCAAGGCCAACATTTCTAGCTAGCATCGAGGCTGTGACAGATGGCGGATCAGAAGTAGATCGCCGGGAAGTGGTACTGTACCTCGAGGCCCTTCTGATTCTAAAACATCTCCAAAGACCAGGTGTTGTTCGTAACATGACGGTAAGTCGTCGGGCCCTGTGGGTCAGCGGTATTTGCTGAACCGGTTCAATATTTTTCCACCTTTTTTTTTCACATCGTAGGTTTCAGAGTGGAATGAGAGGATCCATCACACGTACCAAGGAAGACGCAAGACAATTGTGGGTGTGAAGACTCACAAGTGCTCCACCTCTCAGGTAGCAACTTTTGTACTTTCAGAGGAAGAGGAATCGGTAAGCTTTTCTCAAAGCCAGGGAACCCAGGCAACCCCACTCATTGTGGGGAGCAAAACACTCTCTTGTCCCCATGTAAAACCTTTTGGAGGGGTGCCCCCAGACTGGAGAGTAACATATATATATTTTTTTTCTTTTTCAGTGGTTCAATGCGTATGCGGAATATGTCAGACCGGTCTTTACCTTTGGCCGAAAGATTATCACAAACTTTTTCGTGACGTGTACCGGGAAGGTCATAAAAAATCCATCCATGAGACTCAAACGATACCATTCAAGGTAAGGTAGCCACAAGTCAAGTGACCCACAGCCATAAGTAGCAACCAGTACTAACAATGTGCTTTCCTCCGTAGCTACAACCTCCCAAACATCACCAGCCACCTTGTACGGCGGATTTGCGAGACATGGACTTTGTCACAATACACAGATTGCGAAAAGCGCTTGTTTGCACGCTACTTGGCACATACAAACGATGTGGCCGAGAGAGTTTACCGGGAGAAGACCCTGACCGATATGTGCCGTGCCCAAGAGCTAGTGTTCAACGCAGGAAATCATGAGGACGCAAAAATTATGTCGCCAGTAATGGCATCAACCAGTGAATTGGATAACGAGGTGGTAGACCTCACGGAAAGTGATACCGAGTCATCCGATTCTACTGAGGAGTATAGTCTCAAGAATATTCGGCTCATCCCAATCAGGAGAACAAAGCCCTTGTGAATATGTCAATTTTTATCTGACATTAATAAAATTATTCAAATGTACATTCATCTTTGCCTCTTTGACTTGCCTCACTTTTCTCCCACTTTGGGGACCCTTTCGGGGTACTCTGCAACATATTGAAGCCCCTCTTGGGTGGGGGGTAAGGGGAAATGTGATTTTTTTTTTTCTCAGAAAATTGCCCAAAATTTTCCAAGTGTCAAGGACTCTTCCAGAAAAGCTTCCCCAGGCTTCTGGAAGTGTCCTCGGTACACCTCCAGCGGTTTCCCCCTGCCTGGAAGTCTGACACATGTCTGAAATTTTCAAAGTGTGAAAGTATGGTTTTTCACCCAAAATTCAACTTTCCGCCCATGAACCACAGACTTCACCCACACTTAGGTCACTGTCTTGGGGTACACCTCCAGTGCTATGTCACGGTCATCACTGTTGTCACAAAAAATTGACTTTTGTTTAGGCCAAGCAATTTGAGGACGGCACGGCAGCCAGCAGCCCGTACGGTACAGGGGTTGATCAGACCCCCGTACGTCCGGTTGTGGTCTCCGTGCCCCGAAGGGGTTCCCGCTTCTCGCCTGCACCAGGCACGGCAGCCAGCAGACCGTACGGTCCAGGGGTGGGTCAGACTCCCGGACGTACGGTTGTGGTCTCCGTGCCCCGAAGGGGTTCCCACTTCTCGCCTGCACCAGGCACGGCAGCCAGCAGACCGTACGGTCCAGGGGTGGATCAGACCCCCGTACGTCCGGTTGTGGTCTCCATGCCCCGAAGGGGTTCCCGCTTCTCGCCTGCACCAGGAACGGCAGCCAGCAGACCGTACGGTCCAGGGGTGGGTCAGACCCCCGTACGTCCGGTTGTGGTCTCCGTGCCCCGAAGGGGTTCTCGCTTCTCGCCTGCGGCAGGCACAGCAGCCAGCAGACCGTACGGTCCAGGGGTGGGTCAGACCCCCGTACGTCCGGTTGTAGTCTCCGTGCCCCGAAGGGGTTCTCGCTTCTCGCCTGCGGCAGGCACAGCAGCCCGTATGGTCCAGGGGTTGATCAGGCCCCTGTACGTCTGCCCGTGGTCTCCGTGAGTCTTTCGCCCCTATACCCAGGGACCACACCTATGGCCATTTAGCTCAGTTGGTTAGAGCGTGGTGCTAATAACACCAAGGTCGTGGGTTCGATCCCCGTACGGGCCAAGCACATCTACAAACGCCCCTATACCCAGATGACCAATTTGCACATCAGGGTCGCTGCGGACCTCCACCAGAGTTTCCTCTGGCTTCGTCCTGCCCAGGCATAGCTCACCATCTTTCGGGTCCTATCGCGCACTCATGCTCCACCTCCCCGACAGAGGCGGGCCGATGGTGCACCCGCCGTGTCAACCCCCCGGAGCGGGCGGCGGGATCCCACCTCGGCCGGAGCGCCCCGGCCTTCACCTTCATTGCGCCACAGGGTTTCACGTCACAACGGGGGGAGTGACGATGGTAAACCCCATCAGGTGGGCCCAGGGCAGGTGAGTCTGGCCTTGGGGGGACGTAAGGGATAAAGGAGAAGAGACCATCAGGGCACGGAGCCTCAGGCCTCCCTCGTTGTCACCCTTGCGAGGGGACCCCAGCTGCGCCATGGAGGCGATAGATGGAGGGGCAACCCTCAGACAGGCATAGCCCCGGGAGCACCCCGGGGCCGCAAGGTGCGTTCGAAGTGTCGATGATCAATGTGTCCTGCAATTCACACTTAATTCTCGCAGCTAGCTGCGTTCTTCGACGCGCGCGCCGAGTGATCCACCGTTAAGAGTCGCGCTTTCTGGTTTGGGGACACTCGGAGGCGCCCCCCTTTTCACTCTCGTGTCAGCCGGCCGCAAAAGACTGGGATGCTTTGGAGGGTTGTTTTCAAATCTCGGCCCTGTTGCCCGGGCGCTCGGCCTCCCCGTCCCTCCCTCCAGCGGGGAGGAGAACAAAGGAGGGCTCGAGGCTTCTCAACCTACCGCCCAGACCCACATACCCCGGGGAGGGGTGTGTGAGCGCACAGGAGAATGGTACCCGGGACGGCCTTTCGCGTACGCGGGGGGCTTCTTATTTTTCCTCGGCAGGCAGCGGCAGGGCAACAATCGTCGGCGCGAGGCCGGGCGTCTTTTTCCTGGGCGACGGAGCGAGAGGGGCTCCCCGCACCCTCCCGACGTCGCCCGCCCGCTGTCCTCACGTGCCCTCACCGTCCCCACCCTGCGGAGCGCCCTGGCGAAGCAGAAAGAGACCTACCACCGCCCCCATCACGTTCGGTACCCTTCGGGGATTTGGCGGGCGGCTGGCCTCCTGATCTGCACCTCATCGGTATTTTTCACTCGCCCATTAAAGATCCTTCCACAGGTTCATCTAGGGAAACCTTGTTACGACTTTTACTGTCTCTAGATAGTCAAGTTCGATCGTCTTCTCGGCTCTCCACCATGGGTCTTGGCCGAACCCGGCGGGGCCGATCCAAGGACCTCACTAAACCATCCAATCGGTAGTAGCGACGGGCAGTGTGTACAAAGGCCAGGGACTTAATCAATCGAGGGAGAGAAGCCAGATAGGAAGCCCCGCAGCGGGAAGGGCACCCGGAGGAAGGGAAATCCTCCTCGTCGTCCGTGCCGGCAGGCGGGCATCCCGGGGCGTCACCTTCCGGAGGAAAACAGGAGCCTGAACGGCGAGTGCAGTGCCACTGGGGAGATCGTGCACGCTGTACGGTGCGAGGCGGCCGATGCGGAGGGTGTCTGGAAAAAAACCCACCTTGCACGGAGAGGGCGAGGTGACTGGCCTCCGGAGGACACCACGGCTCCCCTGCCTCGTGACCCACCGCTCCCGGGGCGACACACAGAGTCGCTGCTGGGGAGAGGGGCCAGGGCGGTGGGGGGCCTATGCGGCGCCACCATCTGGCTTAGACCCGGCCTCCCGATCGGAGGGCATCTGTTGTAAAAACCACCCCTTGCACGGGGAGGGCCGTAGGTGACTGGCCTTCGGAGGACGCCACGGCCACCCTGCCTCGTGACCCACCGCTCCCGGGGCGACACACAGAGTCGCTGCTGGGGAGAGGGGCCAGGGCGGTGGGGGGCCTATGCGGGGCCTCCGTCTGGCTTAGACCTGCCTCCGCCGCGGGGGGTCCTCGACCCACCGGCGGACGGGCGCGAGGAGTGGGAGAGGGGGGCTGGCCGTCGGGGTCCACCGCGGCTCAGGCGCAGAGCCCGCCAGCGACGCAGAGGTCGCACGGGGGGCGCAGTTGGCCTGGCCGTGTCGGCGTCGCCCTATGGCGTAGTCCCTCGTCCCGGGCTCTTGCCCGTAACCTCAAAGGAGCCCCAACCGAGCGGCGTCTCCCCCCCAAAGCCGTGCCTCCGCTGTTGAGAACAGAAGAAGCCCGGGGCGGCAGTTCGCCGGGTACTCCCCTTCGCCAAAACTCTTTTTGCCCCACTCGTCTCTCCCTTTTCCATCCTCCCTTCTCGCTCTGGGGCGTCCGCTTGGTCTCTCTCTCTCTCTCTCTCTCTCGCTCTCTCCCTCTCGCGCTCCCTTCCGAGCCGCCTCGGAGGACGTCGGACGAGCGGGGAAGGCGACGGCGTTCGGCCGGGCACACCACGCGGTGAGAACCCACTCCGCCTGCCTCCCCACGCATCTGTCGTCCCCCCACTATCGTAGGGGCTCGGGAAAAGACTGGAGAACGCGGAGCTCGGCGGTGGCGTGGAAGCGCCACCCACCGCCGCCGCTCTCGCCGATGCCCACCGCGGAGGCCGCCCATCGGACGCTGGGTGGGGGTCGGCACGGGCCTCCGCGGGCAAGCTGCGCATCTGGAAGTCAAAGGGCCGCCCTCGGAGAAGATCGTTGTGCTACCCCGCGCGGGGAGCGATTCGGACGACGGGCCCCCACGCCGAGGTGGGTGGGCGCCCCGCCATTCGCCCGCGCGGGTCGTCGGACCCCTGCCGTACCACAGTTCGGGTCAAACTCCCCCTCTGCACGGCAGCCACCGTCCTGCGAACGGGAGGCGACTGCCGGCGTGCACGCCCAAGGATGCGTGCCTGAATCCCGGGGGGTAAAAGAGGAAGGAGACCGCCCGCCTTAGACCGACGCGGGCTCCAAAGCCCGGGCCGAGCGAGCGGCACCACCTCCCCACCCGGGAGCGCTGAGCCAAATCGATCGGAGGAAGAGCCGGTGGGGGGCATGGGTGAGAAACCCCACCCGCTGCCATCCTTCCCCTCGGGGAGACGGGGAAGAAACATGCCCGATAGTCCTGGAGGTCCCTCTCCGACACGCTACGGGCGCCCTCGAGACGGAATCCGGGTCACAGTGCGATTCTCTCATAGGTCTCCCCGGTGGCGTGGAAGCGGGAGACATCCGACACAGAGAAACGCCAAGCCTGCTCTGAGGGGACCGAGTCAGGGGGTGCAATCCGCCCTCCTGGAGCCCTCCTCGGGACGAAGACTCCAGATCTGCCTCCCTTCTGACATCCGTCACCCTCGGAGAACCAGAACACGCTTGGGGAGGGTCCGTTCAGGCTCAGGCGACCCGGGAAACGCGTCTCTGACTTGGGGCAGACGACCGGCAAGAGTCCCCCTGGAGCCGCGGAAGCCTGGTGTCGACGCGAGGGCGGACTTCCATGCAAACAGGGGGGTACTCGCCAAACCGCCTACCCGACTTGAGGAACCACGAAAACATCGGAAATCAGTCGGGCCCGAGAGGTACCCCTCTCTCCTATATCCTGCAGCTGGTGTGCAAAAGTGGGTATTTGCATGGCGAAACACCGACCCACACTTTAAGGGAGCGAAGCCGAAAAGTGTCCGACTTCCTGGAGCTGTGCGGCGGATCCGGCGGCCAGAAATTCCTCATTCCGGTTCTATTTTTTTTTTTTTCGATTTTGCGAAATTTGGCGGCCAGGCGGCGTAGCTGGGGCCTGGACTAGCCCGAAACACCTGGAGCCGGCGAGCGGAACGAATTTCCCAACGTTCTGCGGCTCCCGGAAGCCAAAAACGCATCGCCGAAAAATTTCAAAGTCCCAAGGACTCGTTCTTGAAAATCGATCCGGGGGCCATGGAAGTGTCCTCGGTACAGCTTCAGAGCTTTCCCCCCGCCTGGAAGTCTGAAAGTTCTATGTTTGTTCTAAGTGGAAAATCGCGTTTTTTTCAGTGTTCCACCCATCAGACCCAAACTTTGCCCACGCTTAGGTCTCTGTCTCGGGGTGCTTTACAACATATTGACGCCCCTTTAGGGTGGAAGTAGGGGAAAGGGGTCATTTTTCACAAAATCGGAAATTTCTCAAAATATTTCTAAGTGTCAAGGACAATTTTGGAAAATCTTCCCCAGGCTCCTGGAAGCCTCCTCGGTACGCCTACTGCGGTTTCTCCCTGCCTGGAAGTCTGACACTTGTCTGAAATTTTTAGAGTATGAAAATGCGGTTTTTCACCCAAAATTCGACTTTGCGCCCATGACTCGCAAACTTCACCCACATTTGGGCGACTGTCCTGGGGTACCTCACAACATATTGACGCCCCCCTGGCGTGGAAGTAGGGGAAACGTGTCAATTTTCACAAAATCGTGATTTTTTTCAAAATATTTCTAAGTGTCAAGGACACTTTTGGATAATCTTCCCCAGGCTCCTGGAAGCCTCCTCGGTACGCCTCCTGCGGTTTCTCCCTGCCTGGAAGTCTGACACTTGTCTGAAATTTTTAGAGTATGAAAATGCGGTTTTTCACCCAAAATTCGACTTTGCGCCCGTGACTCGCAAACTTCACCCACATTTAGGCGACTGTCCTGGGGTACCTCACAACATATTGACGCCCCCCTGGCGTGGAAGTAGGGGAAACGTGTCAATTTTCACAAAATCGTGATTTTCTGAAAATATTTCTAAGTGTCAAGGACACTTTTGGAAAATCTTCCCCAGGCTCCTGGAAGCCTCCTCGGTACGCCTCCTGCGGTTTCTCCCTGCCTGGAAGTCTGACACTTGTCTGAAATTTTTAAAGTATGAAAATGCGGTTTTTCACCCAAAATTCGACTTTGCGCCCATGACTCGCAAACTTCACCCACATTTGGGCGACTGTCCTGGGGTACCTCACAACATATTGACGCCCCCCTGGCGTGGAAGTAGGGGAAACGTGTCAATTTTCACAAAATCGTGATTTTTTCAAAATATTTCTAAGTGTCAAGGACACTTTTGGATAATCTTCCCCAGGCTCCTGGAAGCCTCCTCGGTACGCCTCCTGCGGTTTCCCCCTGCCTGGAAGTCTGACACTTGTCTGAAATTTTTAGCGCATGAAAATGCGGTTTTTCACCCAAAATTCGACTTTGCGCCCGTGACTCGCAAACTTCACCCACATTTAGGCGACTGTCCTGGGGTACCTCACAACATATTGACGCCCCCCTGGCGTGGAAGTAGGGGAAACGTGTCAATTTTCACAAAATCGTGATTTTCTGAAAATATTTCTAAGTGTCAAGGACACTTTTGGAAAATCTTCCCCAGGCTCCTGGAAGCCTCCTCGGTACGCCTCCTGCGGTTTCTCCCTGCCTGGAAGTCTGACACTTGTCTGAAATTTTTAAAGTATGAAAATGCGGTTTTTCACCCAAAATTCGACTTTGCGCCCATGACTCGCAAACTTCACCCACATTTGGGCGACTGTCCTGGGGTACCTCACAACATATTGACGCCCCCCTGGCGTGGAAGTAGGGGAAACGTGTCAATTTTCACAAAATCGTGATTTTTTCAAAATATTTCTAAGTGTCAAGGACACTTTTGGATAATCTTCCCCAGGCTCCTGGAAGCCTCCTCGGTACGCCTCCTGCGGTTTCCCCCTGCCTGGAAGTCTGACACTTGTCTGAAATTTTTAGCGCATGAAAATGCGGTTTTTCACCCAAAATTCGACTTTGCGCCCGTGACTCGCAAACTTCACCCACATTTAGGCGACTGTCCTGGGGTACCTCACAACATATTGACGCCCCCCTGGCGTGGAAGTAGGGGAAACGTGTCAATTTTCACAAAATCGTGATTTTCTGAAAATATTTCTAAGTGTCAAGGACACTTTTGGATAATCTTCCCCAGGCTCCTGGAAGCCTCCTCGGTACGCCTCCTGCGGTTTCCCCCTGCCTGGAAGTCTGACACTTGTCTGAAATTTTTAGCGCATGAAAACGCGGTTTTTCACCCAAAATTCGACTTTGCGCCCGTGACTCGCAAACTTCACCCACATTTAGGCGACTGTCCTGGGGTACCTCACAACATATTGACGCCCCCCTGGCGTGGAAGTAGGGGAAACGTGTCAATTTTCACAAAATCGTGATTTTCTGAAAATATTTCTAAGTGTCAAGGACACTTTTGGATAATCTTCCCCAGGCTCCTGGAAGCCTCCTCGGTACGCCTCCTGCGGTTTCCCCCTGCCTGGAAGTCTGACACTTGTCTGAAATTTTTAGCGCATGAAAACGCGGTTTTTCACCCAAAATTCGACTTTGCGCCCGTGACTCGCAAACTTCACCCACATTTAGGCGACTGTCCTGGGGTACCTCACAACATATTGACGCCCCCCTGGCGTGGAAGTAGGGGAAACGTGTCAATTTTCACAAAATCGTGATTTTCTGAAAATATTTCTAAGTGTCAAGGACACTTTTGGAAAATCTTCCCCAGGCTCCTGGAAGCCTCCTCGGTACGCCTCCTGCGGTTTCCCCCTGCCTGGAAGTCTGACACTTGTCTGAAATTTTTAGCGCATGAAAACGCGGTTTTTCACCCAAAATTCGACTTTGCGCCCGTGACTCGCAAACTTCACCCACATTTAGGCGACTGTCCTGGGGTACCTCAC
>NW_027193979.1:0-5000 GCF_032444005.1 Ranitomeya imitator | reverse complement strand
GCTGCTGGGGAGAGGGGCCAGGGCGGTGGGGGGCCTATGCGGGGCCTCCGTCTGGCTTAGACCTGCCTCCGCCGCGGGGGGTCCTCGACCCACCGGCGGACGGGCGCGAGGAGTGGGAGAGGGGGGCTGGCCGTCGGGGTCCACCGCGGCTCAGGCGCAGAGCCCGCCAGCGACGCAGAGGTCGCACGGGGGGCGCAGTTGGCCTGGCCGTGTCGGCGTCGCCCTATGGCGTAGTCCCTCGTCCCGGGCTCTTGCCCGTAACCTCAAAGGAGCCCCAACCGAGCGGCGTCTCCCCCCCAAAGCCGTGCCTCCGCTGTTGAGAACAGAAGAAGCCCGGGGCGGCAGTTCGCCGGGTACTCCCCTTCGCCAAAACTCTTTTTGCCCCACTCGTCTCTCCCTTTTCCATCCTCCCTTCTCGCTCTGGGGCGTCCGCTTGGTCTCTCTCTCTCTCGCTCTCTCCCTCTCGCGCTCCCTTCCGAGCCGCCTCGGAGGACGTCGGACGAGCGGGGAAGGCGACGGCGTTCGGCCGGGCACACCACGCGGTGAGAACCCACTCCGCCTGCCTCCCCACGCATCTGTCGTCCCCCCCACTATCGTAGGGGCTCGGGAAAAGACTGGAGAACGCGGAGCTCGGCGGTGGCGTGGAAGCGCCACCCACCGCCGCCGCTCTCGCCGATGCCCACCGCGGAGGCCGCCCATCGGACGCTGGGTGGGGGTCGGCACGGGCCTCCGCGGGCAAGCTGCGCATCTGGAAGTCAAAGGGCCGCCCTCGGAGAAGATCGTTGTGCTACCCCGCGCGGGGAGCGATTCGGACGACGGGCCCCCACGCCGAGGTGGGTGGGCGCCCCGCCATTCGCCCGCGCGGGTCGTCGGACCCCTGCCGTACCACAGTTCGGGTCAAACTCCCCCTCTGCACGGCAGCCACCGTCCTGCGAACGGGAGGCGACTGCCGGCGTGCACGCCCAAGGATGCGTGCCTGAATCCCGGGGGGTAAAAGAGGAAGGAGACCGCCCGCCTTAGACCGACGCGGGCTCCAAAGCCCGGGCCGAGCGAGCGGCACCACCTCCCCACCCGGGAGCGCTGAGCCAAATCGATCGGAGGAAGAGCCGGTGGGGGGCATGGGTGAGAAACCCCACCCGCTGCCATCCTTCCCCTCGGGGAGACGGGGAAGAAACATGCCCGATAGTCCTGGAGGTCCCTCTCCGACACGCTACGGGCGCCCTCGAGACGGAATCCGGGTCACAGTGCGATTCTCTCATAGGTCTCCCCGGTGGCGTGGAAGCGGGAGACATCCGACACAGAGAAACGCCAAGCCTGCTCTGAGGGGACCGAGTCAGGGGGTGCAATCCGCCCTCCTGGAGCCCTCCTCGGGACGAAGACTCCAGATCTGCCTCCCTTCTGACATCCGTCACCCTCGGAGAACCAGAACACGCTTGGGGAGGGTCCGTTCAGGCTCAGGCGACCCGGGAAACGCGTCTCTGACTTGGGGCAGACGACCGGCAAGAGTCCCCCTGGAGCCGCGGAAGCCTGGTGTCGACGCGAGGGCGGACTTCCATGCAAACAGGGGGGTACTCGCCAAACCGCCTACCCGACTTGAGGAACCACGAAAACATCGGAAATCAGTCGGGCCCGAGAGGTACCCCTCTCTCCTATATCCTGCAGCTGGTGTGCAAAAGTGGGTATTTGCATGGCGAAACACCGACCCACACTTTAAGGGAGCGAAGCCGAAAAGTGTCCGACTTCCTGGAGCTGTGCGGCGGATCCGGCGGCCAGAAATTCCTCATTCCGGTTCTATTTTTTTTTTTTTTCGATTTTGCGAAATTTGGCGGCCAGGCGGCGTAGCTGGGGCCTGGACTAGCCCGAAACACCTGGAGCCGGCGAGCGGAACGAATTTCCCAACGTTCTGCGGCTCCCGGAAGCCAAAAACGCATCGCCGAAAAATTTCAAAGTCCCAAGGACTCGTTCTTGAAAATCGATCCGGGGGCCATGGAAGTGTCCTCGGTACAGCTTCAGAGCTTTCCCCCCGCCTGGAAGTCTGAAAGTTCTATGTTTGTTCTAAGTGGAAAATCGCGTTTTTTTCAGTGTTCCACCCATCAGACCCAAACTTTGCCCACGCTTAGGTCTCTGTCTCGGGGTGCTTTACAACATATTGACGCCCCTTTAGGGTGGAAGTAGGGGAAAGGGGTCATTTTTCACAAAATCGGAAATTTCTCAAAATATTTCTAAGTGTCAAGGACACTTTTGGAAAATCTTCCCCAGGCTCCTGGAAGCCTCCTCGGTACGCCTACTGCGGTTTCTCCCTGCCTGGAAGTCTGACACTTGTCTGAAATTTTTAGCGCATGAAAACGCGGTTTTTCACCCAAAATTCGACTTTGCGCCCGTGACTCGCAAACTTCACCCACATTTAGGCGACTGTCCTGGGGTACCTCACAACATATTGACGCCCCCCTGGCGTGGAAGTAGGGGAAACGTGTCAATTTTCACAAAATCGTGATTTTCTGAAAATATTTCTAAGTGTCAAGGACACTTTTGGATAATCTTCCCCAGGCTCCTGGAAGCCTCCTCGGTACGCCTCCTGCGGTTTCCCCCTGCCTGGAAGTCTGACACTTGTCTGAAATTTTTAGCGCATGAAAATGCGGTTTTTCACCCAAAATTCGACTTTGCGCCCGTGACTCGCAAACTTCACCCACATTTAGGCGACTGTCCTGGGGTACCTCACAACATATTGACGCCCCCCTGGCGTGGAAGTAGGGGAAACGTGTCAATTTTCACAAAATCGTGATTTTCTGAAAATATTTCTAAGTGTCAAGGACACTTTTGGAAAATCTTCCCCAGGCTCCTGGAAGCCTCCTCGGTACGCCTCCTGCGGTTTCTCCCTGCCTGGAAGTCTGACACTTGTCTGAAATTTTTAAAGTATGAAAATGCGGTTTTTCACCCAAAATTCGACTTTGCGCCCATGACTCGCAAACTTCACCCACATTTGGGCGACTGTCCTGGGGTACCTCACAACATATTGACGCCCCCCTGGCGTGGAAGTAGGGGAAACGTGTCAATTTTCACAAAATCGTGATTTTTTCAAATATTTCTAAGTGTCAAGGACACTTTTGGATAATCTTCCCAGGCTCCTGGAAGCCTCCTCGGTACGCCTCCTGCGGTTTCCCCCTGCCTGGAAGTCTGACACTTGTCTGAAATTTTTAGCGCATGAAAATGCGGTTTTTCACCCAAAATTCGACTTTGCGCCCGTGACTCGCAAACTTCACCCACATTTAGGCGACTGTCCTGGGGTACCTCACAACATATTGACGCCCCCCTGGCGTGGAAGTAGGGGAAACGTGTCAATTTTCACAAAATCGTGATTTTCTGAAAATATTTCTAAGTGTCAAGGACACTTTTGGATAATCTTCCCCAGGCTCCTGGAAGCCTCCTCGGTACGCCTCCTGCGGTTTCCCCCTGCCTGGAAGTCTGACACTTGTCTGAAATTTTTAGCGCATGAAAACGCGGTTTTCACCCAAAATTCGACTTTGCGCCCGTGACTCGCAAACTTCACCCACATTTAGGCGACTGTCCTGGGGTACCTCACAACATATTGACGCCCCCCCTGGCGTGGAAGTAGGGGAAACGTGTCAATTTTCACAAAATCGTGATTTTCTGAAAATATTTCTAAGTGTCAAGGACACTTTTGGATAATCTTCCCCAGGCTCCTGGAAGCCTCCTCGGTACGCCTCCTGCGGTTTCCCCCTGCCTGGAAGTCTGACACTTGTCTGAAATTTTTAGCGCATGAAAACGCGGTTTTTCACCCAAAATTCGACTTTGCGCCCGTGACTCGCAAACTTCACCCACATTTAGGCGACTGTCCTGGGGTACCTCACAACATATTGACGCCCCCCTGGCGTGGAAGTAGGGGAAACGTGTCAATTTTCACAAAATCGTGATTTTCTGAAAATATTTCTAAGTGTCAAGGACACTTTTGGAAAATCTTCCCCAGGCTCCTGGAAGCCTCCTCGGTACGCCTCCTGCGGTTTCCCCCTGCCTGGAAGTCTGACACTTGTCTGAAATTTTTAGCGCATGAAAACGCGGTTTTTCACCCAAAATTCGACTTTGCGCCCGTGACTCGCAAACTTCACCCACATTTAGGCGACTGTCCTGGGGTACCTCACAACATATTGACGCCCCCCTGGCGTGGAAGTAGGGGAAACGTGTCAATTTTCACAAAATCGTGATTTTCTGAAAATATTTCTAAGTGTCAAGGACACTTTTGGAAAATCTTCCCCAGGCTCCTGGAAGCCTCCTCGGTACGCCTCCTGCGGTTTCTCCCTGCCTGGAAGTCTGACACTTGTCTGAAATTTTTAGAGTATGAAAACGCGGTTTTTCACCCAAAATTCGACTTTGCGCCCATGACTCGCAAACTTCACCCACATTTGGGCGACTGTCCTGGGGTACCTCACAACATATTGACGCCCCCCCTGGCGTGGAAGTAGGGGAAACGTGTCAATTTTCACAAAATCGTGATTTTTTCAAAATATTTCTAAGTGTCAAGGACACTTTTGGAAAATCTTCCCCAGGCTCCTGGAAGCCTCCTCAGTACGCCTCCTGCGGTTTCTCCCTGCCTGGAAGTCTGACACTTGTCTGAAATTTTTAGAGTATGAAAACGCGGTTTTTCACCCAAAATTCGACTTTTGCGCCCGTGACTCGCAAACTTCACCCACATTTAGGCGACTGTCCTGGGGTACCTCACAACATATTGACGCCCCCCTGGCGTGGAAGTAGGGGAAACGTGTCAATTTTCACAAAATCGTGATTTTCTGAAAATATTTCTAAGTGTCAAGGACACTTTTGGAAAATCTTCCCCAGGCTCCTGGAAGCCTCCTCGGTACGCCTCCTGCGGTTTCTCCCTGCCTGGAAGTCTGACACTTGTCTGAAATTTTTAGAGTATGAAAACGCGGTTTTTCACCCAAAATTCGACTTTGCGCCCATGACTCGCAAACTTCACCCACATTTGG
>NW_027193978.1:0-24523 GCF_032444005.1 Ranitomeya imitator | reverse complement strand
TCATCATAGTGCTTTTACCAATGCATAAAATGCATGGAGAAGTCATTTCGAATGACTGGTCCTCAGTGTTGTGAGAACGATGACTGGTTAAAATTTTTGGTCGGTTTCTTGTTCAGTCCATAGGCCTACATCATGTGGCAAACCGGTGAGCATGTGGCTCTATTAGTATAGGAGATACCTGAAAACATATCACACTTTTCATCATAGTGCTTTTACCAATGCATAAAATGCATGGAGAAGTCATTTCGAATGACTGGTCCTCAGTGTTGTGAGAACGATGACTGGTTAAAATTTTTGGTGGTTTCTTGTTCAGTCCATAGGCCTACATCATGTGGCAAACCGGTGAGCATGTGGCTCTATTAGTATAGGAGATACCTGAAAACATATCACACTTTTCATCATAGTGCTTTTACCAATGCATAAAATGCATGGAGAAGTCATTTCGAATGACTGGTCCTCAGTGTTGTGAGAACATGACTGGTTAAAATTTTTGGGTGGTTTCTTGTTCAGTCCATAGGCCTACATCATGTGGCAAACGGTGAGCATGTGGCTCTATTAGTATAGGAGATACCTGAAAACATATCACACTTTTCATCATAGTGCTTTTACCAATGCATAAAATGCATGGAGAAGTCATTTCGAATGACTGGTCCTCAGTGTTGTGAGAACGATGACTGGTTAAAATTTTGGTGGTTTCTTGTTCAGTCCATAGGCCTACATCATGTGGCAAACCGGTGAGCATGTGGCTCTATTAGTATAGGAGATACCTGAAAACATATCACACTTTTCATCATAGTGCTTTTACCAATACATAAAATGCATGGAGAAGTCATTTCGAATGACTGGTCCTCAGTGTTGTGAGAACGATGACTGGTTAAAATTTTTGGTGGTTTCTTGTTCAGTCCATAGGCCTACATCATGTGGCAAACCGGTGAGCATGTGGCTCTATTAGTATAGGAGATACCTGAAAACATATCACACTTTTCATCATAGTGCTTTTACCAATGCATAAAATGCATGGAGAAGTCATTTCGAATGACTGGTCCTCAGTGTTGTGAGAACGATGACTGGTTAAAATTTTTGGTGGTTTCTTGTTCAGTCCATAGGCCTACATCATGTGGCAAACCGATGAGCATGTGGCTCTATTAGTATAGGAGATACCTGAAAACATATCACACTTTTCATCATAGTGCTTTTACCTATGCATAAAATGCATGGAGAAGTCATTTCGAATGACTGGTCCTCAGTGTTGTGAGAACGATGACTGGTTAAAATTTTTGGTGGTTTCTTGTTCAGTCCATAGGCCTACATCATGTGGCAAACCGGTGAGCATGTGGCTCTATTAGTATAGGAGATACCCGAAAACATATCACACTTTTCATCATAGTGCTTTTACCAATGCATAAAATGCATGGAGAAGTCATTTCGAATGACTGGTCCTCAGTGTTGTGAGAACGATGACTGGTTAAAATTTTTGGTGGTTTCTTGTTCAGTCCATAGGCCTACATCATGTGGCAAACCGGTGAGCATGTGGCTCTATTAGTATAGGAGATACCTGAAAACATATCACACTTTTCATCATAGTGCTTTTACCAATGCATAAAATGCATGGAGAAGTCATTTCGAATGACTGGTCCTCAGTGTTGTGAGAACGATGACTGGTTAAAATTTTTGGTGGTTTCTTGTTCAGTCCATAGGCCTACATCATGTGGCAAACCGGTGAGCATGTGGCTCTATTAGTATAGGAGATACCTGAAAACATATCACACTTTTCATCATAGTGCTTTTACCAATGCATAAAATGCATGGAGAAGTCATTTCGAATGACTGGTCCTCAGTGTTGTGAGAACGATGACTGGTTAAAATTTTTGGTGGTTTCTTGTTCAGTCCATAGGCCTACATCATGTGGCAAACCGGTGAGCATGTGGCTCTATTAGTATAGGAGATACCTGAAAACATATCACACTTTTCATCATAGTGCTTTTACCAATGCATAAAATGCATGGAGAAGTCATTTCGAATGACTGGTCCTCAGTGTTGTGAGAACGATGACTGGTTAAAATTTTTGGTGGTTTCTTGTTCAGTCCATAGGCCTACATCATGTGGCAAACCGGTGAGCATGTGGCTCTATTAGTATAGGAGATACCTGAAAACATATCACACTTTTCATCATAGTGCTTTTACCAATGCATAAAATGCATGGAGAAGTCATTTCGAATGACTGGTCCTCAGTGTTGTGAGAACGATGACTGGTTAAAATTTTTGGTGGTTTCTTGTTCAGTCCATAGGCCTACATCATGTGGCAAACCGGTGAGCATGTGGCTCTATTAGTATAGGAGATACCTGAAAACATATCACACTTTTCATCATAGTGCTTTTACCAATGCATAAAATGCATGGAGAAGTCATTTCGAATGACTGGTCCTCAGTGTTGTGAGAACGATGACTGGTTAAAATTTTTGGTGGTTTCTTGTTCAGTCCATAGGCCTACATCATGTGGCAAACCGGTGAGCATGTGGCTCTATTAGTATAGGAGATACCTGAAAACATATCACACTTTTCATCATAGTGCTTTTACCAATGCATAAAATGCATGGAGAAGTCATTTCGAATGACTGGTCCTCAGTGTTGTGAGAACGATGACTGGTTAAAATTTTTGGTGGTTTCTTGTTCAGTCCATAGGCCTACATCATGTGGCAAACCGGTGAGCATGTGGCTCTATTAGTATAGGAGATACCTGAAAACATATCACACTTTTCATCATAGTGCTTTTACCAATGCATAAAATGCATGGAGAAGTCATTTCGAATGACTGGTCCTCAGTGTTGTGAGAACGATGACTGGTTAAAATTTTTGGTGGTTTCTTGTTCAGTCCATAGGCCTACATCATGTGGCAAACCGGTGAGCATGTGGCTCTATTAGTATAGGAGATACCAGAAAACATATCACACTTTTCATCATAGTGCTTTTACCAATGCATAAAATGCATGGAGAAGTCATTTCGAATGACTGGTCCTCAGTGTTGTGAGAATGATGACTGGTTAAAATTTTTGGTGGTTTCTTGTTCAGTCCATAGGCCTACATCATGTGGCAAACCGGTGAGCATGTGGCTCTATTAGTATAGGAGATACCTGAAAACATATCACACTTTTCATCATAGTGCTTTTACCAATGCATAAAATGCATGGAGAAGTCATTTCGAATGACTGGTCCTCAGTGTTGTGAGAACGATGACTGGTTAAAATTTTTGGTGGTTTCTTGTTCAGTCCATAGGCCTACATGATGTGGCAAACCGGTGAGCATGTGGCTCTATTAGTATAGGAGATACCTGAAAACATATCACACTTTTCATCATAGTGCTTTTACCAATGCATAAAATGCATGGAGAAGTCATTTCGAATGACTGGTCCTCAGTGTTGTGAGAACGATGACTGGTTAAAATTTTTGGTGGTTTCTTGTTCAGTCCATAGGCCTACATCATGTGGCAAACCGGTGAGCATGTGGCTCTATTAGTATAGGAGATACCTGAAAACATATCACACTTTTCATCATAGTGCTTTTACCAATGCATAAAATGCATGGAGAAGTCATTTCGAATGACTGGTCCTCAGTGTTGTGAGAACGATGACTGGTTAAAATTTTTGGTGGTTTCTTGTTCAGTCCATAGGCCTACATCATGTGGCAAACCGGTGAGCATGTGGCTCTATTAGTATAGGAGATACCTGAAAACATATCACACTTTTCATCATAGTGCTTTTACCAATGCATAAAATGCATGGAGAAGTCATTTCGAATGACTGGTCCTCAGTGTTGTGAGAACGATGACTGGTTAAAATTTTTGGTGGTTTCTTGTTCAGTCCATAGGCCTACATCATGTGGCAAACCGGTGAGCATGTGGCTCTATTAGTATAGGAGATACCTGAAAACATATCACACTTTTCATCATAGTGCTTTTACCAATGCATAAAATGCATGGAGAAGTCATTTCGAATGACTGGTCCTCAGTGTTGTGAGAACGATGACTGGTTAAAATTTTTGGTGGTTTCTTGTTCAGTCCATAGGCCTACATCATGTGGCAAACCGGTGAGCATGTGGCTCTATTAGTATAGGAGATACCTGAAAACATATCACACTTTTCATCATAGTGCTTTTACCAATGCATAAAATGCATGGAGAAGTCATTTCGAATGACTGGTCCTCAGTGTTGTGAAAACGATGACTGGTTAAAATTTTTGGTGGTTTCTTGTTCAGTCCATAGGCCTACATCATGTGGCAAACCGGTGAGCATGTGGCTCTATTAGAATAGGAGAAACCTGAAAACATATCACACTTTTCATCATAGTGCTTTTACCAATGCATAAAATGCATGGAGAAGTCATTTCGAATGACTGGTCCTCAGTGTTGTGAGAACGATGACTGGTTAAAATTTTTGGTGGTTTCTTGTTCAGTCCATAGGCCTACATGATGTGGCAAACCGGTGAGCATGTGGCTCTATTAGTATAGGAGATACCTGAAAACATATCACACTTTTCATCATAGTGCTTTTACCAATGCATAAAATGCATGGAGAAGTCATTTCGAATGACTGGTCCTCAGTGTTGTGAGAACGATGACTGGTTAAAATTTTTGGTGGTTTCTTGTTCAGTCCATAGGCCTACATCATGTGGCAAACCGGTGAGCATGTGGCTCTATTAGTATAGGAGATACCTGAAAACATATCACACTTTTCATCATAGTGCTTTTACCAATGCATAAAATGCATGGAGAAGTCATTTCGAATGACTGGTCCTCAGTGTTGTGAAAACGATGACTGGTTAAAATTTTTGGTGGTTTCTTGTTCAGTCCATAGGCCTACATCATGTGGCAAACCGGTGAGCATGTGGCTCTATTAGAATAGGAGAAACCTGAAAACATATCACACTTTTCATCATAGTGCTTTTACCAATGCATAAAATGCATGGAGAAGTCATTTCGAATGACTGGTCCTCAGTGTTGTGAGAACGATGACTGGTTAAAATTTTTGGTGGTTTCTTGTTCAGTCCATAGGCCTACATCATGTGGCAAACCGGTGAGCATGTGGCTCTATTAGTATAGGAGATACCTGAAAACATATCACACTTTTCATCATAGTGCTTTTACCAATGCATAAAATGCATGGAGAAGTCATTTCGAATGACTGGTCCTCAGTGTTGTGAGAACAATGACTGGTTAAAATTTTTGGTGGTTTCTTGTTCAGTCCATAGGCCTACATCATGTGGCAAACCGGTGAGCATGTGGCTCTATTAGTATAGGAGATACCTGAAAACATATCACACTTTTCATCATAGTGCTTTTACCAATGCATAAAATGCATGGAGAAGTCATTTCGAATGACTGGTCCTCAGTGTTGTGAGAACGATGACTGGTTAAAATTTTTGGTGGTTTCTTGTTCAGTCCATAGGCCTACATCATGTGGCAAACCGGTGAGCATGTGGCTCTATTAGTATAGGAGATACCTGAAAACATATCACACTTTTCATCATAGTGCTTTTACCAATGCATAAAATGCATGGAGAAGTCATTTCGAATGACTGGTCCTCAGTGTTGTGAGAACGATGACTGGTTAAAATTTTTGGTGGTTTCTTGTTCAGTCCATAGGCCTACATCATGTGGCAAACCGGTGAGCATGTGGCTCTATTAGTATAGGAGATACCTGAAAACATATCACACTTTTCATCATAGTGCTTTTACCAATGCATAAAATGCATGGAGAAGTCATTTCGAATGACTGGTCCTCAGTGTTGTGAGAACGATGACTGGTTAAAATTTTTGGTGGTTTCTTGTTCAGTCCATAGGCCTACATCATGTGGCAAACCGATGAGCATGTGGCTCTATTAGTATAGGAGATACCTGAAAACATATCACACTTTTCATCATAGTGCTTTTACCTATGCATAAAATGCATGGAGAAGTCATTTCGAATGACTGGTCCTCAGTGTTGTGAGAACGATGACTGGTTAAAATTTTTGGTGGTTTCTTGTTCAGTCCATAGGCCTACATCATGTGGCAAACCGGTGAGCATGTGGCTCTATTAGTATAGGAGATACCCGAAAACATATCACACTTTTCATCATAGTGCTTTTACCAATGCATAAAATGCATGGAGAAGTCATTTCGAATGACTGGTCCTCAGTGTTGTGAGAACGATGACTGGTTAAAATTTTTGGTGGTTTCTTGTTCAGTCCATAGGCCTACATCATGTGGCAAACCGGTGAGCATGTGGCTCTATTAGTATAGGAGATACCTGAAAACATATCACACTTTTCATCATAGTGCTTTTACCAATGCATAAAATGCATGGAGAAGTCATTTCGAATGACTGGTCCTCAGTGTTGTGAGAACGATGACTGGTTAAAATTTTTGGTGGTTTCTTGTTCAGTCCATAGGCCTACATCATGTGGCAAACCGGTGAGCATGTGGCTCTATTAGTATAGGAGATACCCGAAAACATATCACACTTTTCATCATAGTGCTTTTACCAATGCATAAAATGCATGGAGAAGTCATTTCGAATGACTGGTCCTCAGTGTTGTGAGAACGATGACTGGTTAAAATTTTTGGTGGTTTCTTGTTCAGTCCATAGGCCTACATCATGTGGCAAACCGGTGAGCATGTGGCTCTATTAGTATAGGAGATACCTGAAAACATATCACACTTTTCATCATAGTGCTTTTACCAATGCATAAAATGCATGGAGAAGTCATTTCGAATGACTGGTCCTCAGTGTTGTGACAACGATGACTGGTTAAAATTTTTGGTGGTTTCTTGTTCAGTCCATAGGCCTACATCATGTGGCAAACCGGTGAGCATGTGGCTCTATTAGTATAGGAGATACCTGAAAACATATCACACTTTTCATCATAGTGCTTTTACCAATGCATAAAATGCATGGAGAAGTCATTTCGAATGACTGGTCCTCAGTGTTGTGAGAACGATGACTGGTTAAAATTTTTGGTGGTTTCTTGTTCAGTCCATAGGCCTACATCATGTGGCAAACCGGTGAGCATGTGGCTCTATTAGTATAGGAGATACCTGAAAACATATCACACTTTTCATCATAGTGCTTTTACCAATGCATAAAATGCATGGAGAAGTCATTTCGAATGACTGGTCCTCAGTGTTGTGAGAACGATGACTGGTTAAAATTTTTGGTGGTTTCTTGTTCAGTCCATAGGCCTACATCATGTGGCAAACCGGTGAGCATGTGGCTCTATTAGTATAGGAGATACCTGAAAACATATCACACTTTTCATCATAGTGCTTTTACCAATGCATAAAATGCATGGAGAAGTCATTTCGAATGACTGGTCCTCAGTGTTGTGAGAACGATGACTGGTTAAAATTTTTGGTGGTTTCTTGTTCAGTCCATAGGCCTACATCATGTGGCAAACCGGTGAGCATGTGGCTCTATTAGTATAGGAGATACCTGAAAACATATCACACTTTTCATCATAGTGCTTTTACCAATGCATAAAATGCATGGAGAAGTCATTTCGAATGACTGGTCCTCAGTGTTGTGAGAACGATGACTGGTTAAAATTTTTGGTGGTTTCTTGTTCAGTCCATAGGCCTACATCATGTGGCAAACCGGTGAGCATGTGGCTCTATTAGTATAGGAGATACCTGAAAACATATCACACTTTTCATCATATTGCTTTTACAAATGCATAAAATGCATGGAGAAGTAATTTCGAATGACTGGTCCTCAGTGTTGTGAGAACGATGACTGGTTAAAATTTTTGGTGGTTTCTTGTTCAGTCCATAGGCCTACATCATGTGGCAAACCGGTGAGCATGTGGCTCTATTAGTATAGGAGATACCTGAAAACATATCACACTTTTCATCATAGTGCTTTTACCAATGCATAAAATGCATGGAGAAGTCATTTCGAATGACTGGTCCTCAGTGTTGTGAGAACGATGACTGGTTAAAATTTTTGGTGGTTTCTTGTTCAGTCCATAGGCCTACATCATGTGGCAAACCGGTGAGCATGTGGCTCTATTAGTATAGGAGATACCTGAAAACATATCACACTTTTCATCATAGTGCTTTTACCAATGCATAAAATGCATGGAGAAGTCATTTCGAATGACTGGTCCTCAGTGTTGTGAGAACGATGACTGGTTAAAATTTTTGGTGGTTTCTTGTTCAGTCCATAGGCCTACATCATGTGGCAAACCGGTGAGCATGTGGCTCTATTAGTATAGGAGATACCTGAAAACATATCACACTTTTCATCATAGTGCTTTTACCAATGCATAAAATGCATGGAGAAGTCATTTCGAATGACTGGTCCTCAGTGTTGTGAGAACGATGACTGGTTAAAATTTTTGGTGGTTTCTTGTTCAGTCCATAGGCCTACATCATGTGGCAAACCGGTGAGCATGTGGCTCTATTAGTATAGGAGATACCTGAAAACATATCACACTTTTCATCATAGTGCTTTTACCAATGCATAAAATGCATGGAGAAGTCATTTCGAATGACTGGTCCTCAGTGTTGTGAGAACGATGACTGGTTAAAATTTTTGGTGGTTTCTTGTTCAGTCCATAGGCCAACATCATGTGGCAAACCGGTGAGCATATGGCTCTATTAGTATAGGAGATACCTGAAAACATATCACACTTTTCATCATAGTGCTTTTACCAATGCATAAAATGCATGGAGAAGTCATTTCGAATGACTGGTCCTCAGTGTTGTGAGAACGATGACTGGTTAAAATTTTTGGTGGTTTCTTGTTCAGTCCATAGGCCTACATCATGTGGCAAACCGGTGAGCATGTGGCTCTATTAGTATAGGAGATACCTGAAAACATATCACACTTTTCATCATAGTGCTTTTACCAATGCATAAAATGCATGGAGAAGTCATTTCGAATGACTGGTCCTCAGTGTTGTGACAACGATGACTGGTTAAAATTTTTGGTGGTTTCTTGTTCAGTCCATAGGCCTACATCATGTGGCAAACCGGTGAGCATGTGGCTCTATTAGTATAGGAGATACCTGAAAACATATCACACTTTTCATCATAGTGCTTTTACCAATGCATAAAATGCATGGAGAAGTCATTTCGAATGACTGGTCCTCAGTGTTGTGAGAACGATGACTGGTTAAAATTTTTGGTGGTTTCTTGTTCAGTCCATAGGCCTACATCATGTGGCAAACTGGTGAGCATGTGGCTCTATTAGTATAGGAGATACCTGAAAACATATCACACTTTTCATCATAGTGCTTTTACCAATGCATAAAATGCATGGAGAAGTCATTTCGAATGACTGGTCCTCAGTGTTGTGACAACGATGACTGGTTAAAATTTTTGGTGGTTTCTTGTTCAGTCCATAGGCCTACATCATGTGGCAAACCGGTGAGCATGTGGCTCTATTAGTATAGGAGATACCTGAAAACATATCACACTTTTCATCATAGTGCTTTTACCAATGCATAAAATGCATGGAGAAGTCATTTCGAATGACTGGTCCTCAGTGTTGTGACAACGATGACTGGTTAAAATTTTTGGTGGTTTCTTGTTCAGTCCATAGGCCTACATCATGTGGCAAACCGGTGAGCATGTGGCTCTATTAGTATAGGAGATACCTGAAAACATATCACACTTTTCATCATAGTGCTTTTACCAATGCATAAAATGCATGGAGAAGTCATTTCGAATGACTGGTCCTCAGTGTTGTGAGAACGATGACTGGTTAAAATTTTTGGTGGTTTCTTGTTCAGTCCATAGGCCAACATCATGTGGCAAACCGGTGAGCATGTGGCTCTATTAGTATAGGAGATACCTGAAAACATATCACACTTTTCATCATAGTGCTTTTACCAATGCATAAAATGCATGGAGAAGTCATTTCGAATGACTGGTCCTCAGTGTTGTGAGAACGATGATTGGTTAAAATTTTTGGTGGTTTCTTGTTCAGTCCATAGGCCTACATCATGTGGCAAACTGGTGAGCATGTGGCTCTATTAGTATAGGAGATACCTGAAAACATATCACACTTTTCATCATAGTGCTTTTACCAATGCATAAAATGCATGGAGAAGTCATTTCGAATGACTGGTCCTCAGTGTTGTGAGAACGATGACTGGTTAAAATTTTTGGTGGTTTCTTGTTCAGTCCATAGGCCTACATCATGTGGCAAACCGGTGAGCATGTGGCTCTATTAGTATAGGAGATACCTGAAAACATATCACACTTTTCATCATAGTGCTTTTACCAATGCATAAAATGCATGGAGAAGTCATTTCGAATGACTGGTCCTCAGTGTTGTGAGAACGATGACTGGTTAAAATTTTTGGTGGTTTCTTGTTCAGTCCATAGGCCTACATCATGTGGCAAACCGGTGAGCATGTGGCTCTATTAGTATAGGAGATACCTGAAAACATATCACACTTTTCATCATAGTGCTTTTACCAATGCATAAAATGCATGGAGAAGTCATTTCGAATGACTGGTCCTCAGTGTTGTGAGAACGATGACTGGTTAAAATTTTTGGTGGTTTCTTGTTCAGTCCATAGGCCAACATCATGTGGCAAACCGGTGAGCATATGGCTCTATTAGTATAGGAGATACCTGAAAACATATCACACTTTTCATCATAGTGCTTTTACCAATGCATAAAATGCATGGAGAAGTCATTTCGAATGACTGGTCCTCAGTGTTGTGAGAACGATGATTGGTTAAAATTTTTGGTGGTTTCTTGTTCAGTCCATAGGCCTACATCATGTGGCAAACCGGTGAGCATGTGGCTCTATTAGTATAGGAGATACCTGAAAACATATCACACTTTTCATCATAGTGCTTTTACCAATGCATAAAATGCATGGAGAAGTCATTTCGAATGACTGGTCCTCAGTGTTGTGAGAACGATGACTGGTTAAAATTTTTGGTGGTTTCTTGTTCAGTCCATAGGCCTACATCATGTGGCAAACCGGTGAGCATGTGGCTCTATTAGTATAGGAGATACCTGAAAACATATCACACTTTTCATCATAGTGCTTTTACCAATGCATAAAATGCATGGAGAAGTCATTTCGAATGACTGGTCCTCAGTGTTGTGAGAACGATGACTGGTTAAAATTTTTGGTGGTTTCTTGTTCAGTCCATAGGCCTACATCATGTGGCAAACCGGTGAGCATGTGGCTCTATTAGTATAGGAGATACCTGAAAACATATCACACTTTTCATCATAGTGCTTTTACCAATGCATAAAATGCATGGAGAAGTCATTTCGAATGACTGGTCCTCAGTGTTGTGAGAACGATGACTGGTTAAAATTTTTGGTGGTTTCTTGTTCAGTCCATAGGCCAACATCATGTGGCAAACCGGTGAGCATATGGCTCTATTAGTATAGGAGATACCTGAAAACATATCACACTTTTCATCATAGTGCTTTTACCAATGCATAAAATGCATGGAGAAGTCATTTCGAATGACTGGTCCTCAGTGTTGTGAGAACGATGATTGGTTAAAATTTTTGGTGGTTTCTTGTTCAGTCCATAGGCCTACATCATGTGGCAAACCGGTGAGCATGTGGCTCTATTAGTATAGGAGATACCTGAAAACATATCACACTTTTCATCATAGTGCTTTTACCAATGCATAAAATGCATGGAGAAGTCATTTCGAATGACTGGTCCTCAGTGTTGTGAGAACGATGACTGGTTAAAATTTTTGGTGGTTTCTTGTTCAGTCCATAGGCCTACATCATGTGGCAAACCGGTGAGCATGTGGCTCTATTAGTATAGGAGATACCTGAAAACATATCACACTTTTCATCATAGTGCTTTTACCAATGCATAAAATGCATGGAGAAGTCATTTCGAATGACTGGTCCTCAGTGTTGTGAGAACGATGACTGGTTAAAATTTTTGGTGGTTTCTTGTTCAGTCCATAGGCCTACATCATGTGGCAAACCGGTGAGCATGTGGCTCTATTAGTATAGGAGATACCTGAAAACATATCACACTTTTCATCATAGTGCTTTTACCAATGCATAAAATGCATGGAGAAGTCATTTCGAATGACTGGTCCTCAGTGTTGTGAGAACGATGACTGGTTAAAATTTTTGGTGGTTTCTTGTTCAGTCCATAGGCCAACATCATGTGGCAAACCGGTGAGCATATGGCTCTATTAGTATAGGAGATACCTGAAAACATATCACACTTTTCATCATAGTGCTTTTACCAATGCATAAAATGCATGGAGAAGTCATTTCGAATGACTGGTCCTCAGTGTTGTGAGAACGATGACTGGTTAAAATTTTTGGTGGTTTCTTGTTCAGTCCATAGGCCTACATCATGTGGCAAACCGGTGAGCATGTGGCTCTATTAGTATAGGAGATACCTGAAAACATATCACACTTTTCATCATAGTGCTTTTACCAATGCATAAAATGCATGGAGAAGTCATTTCGAATGACTGGTCCTCAGTGTTGTGACAACGATGACTGGTTAAAATTTTTGGTGGTTTCTTGTTCAGTCCATAGGCCTACATCATGTGGCAAACCGGTGAGCATGTGGCTCTATTAGTATAGGAGATACCTGAAAACATATCACACTTTTCATCATAGTGCTTTTACCAATGCATAAAATGCATGGAGAAGTCATTTCGAATGACTGGTCCTCAGTGTTGTGAGAACGATGACTGGTTAAAATTTTTGGTGGTTTCTTGTTCAGTCCATAGGCCTACATCATGTGGCAAACCGGTGAGCATGTGGCTCTATTAGTATAGGAGATACCTGAAAACATATCACACTTTTCATCATAGTGCTTTTACCAATGCATAAAATGCATGGAGAAGTCATTTCGAATGACTGGTCCTCAGTGTTGTGACAACGATGACTGGTTAAAATTTTTGGTGGTTTCTTGTTCAGTCCATAGGCCTACATCATGTGGCAAACCGGTGAGCATGTGGCTCTATTAGTATAGGAGATACCTGAAAACATATCACACTTTTCATCATAGTGCTTTTACCAATGCATAAAATGCATGGAGAAGTCATTTCGAATGACTGGTCCTCAGTGTTGTGACAACGATGACTGGTTAAAATTTTTGGTGGTTTCTTGTTCAGTCCATAGGCCTACATGAATGACTGACTACAAATGAATGACTGGGGTATTTATTATGATGGAATATAGGCTGAACTGGATGGACAAATGTCTTTTTTCGGCCTTACTAACTATGTTACTATGTTACTATGTTACATCATGTGGCAAACCGGTGAGCATGTGGCTCTATTAGTATAGGAGATACCTGAAAACATATCACACTTTTCATCATAGTGCTTTTACCAATGCATAAAATGCATGGAGAAGTCATTTCGAATGACTGGTCCTCAGTGTTGTGAGAACGATGACTGGTTAAAATTTTTGATGGTTTCTTGTTCAGTCCATAGGCCTACATCATGTGGCAAACCGGTGAGCATGTGGCTCTATTAGTATAGGAGATACCTGAAAACATATCACACTTTTCATCATAGTGCTTTTACCAATGCATAAAATGCATGGAGAAGTCATTTCGAATGACTGGTCCTCAGTGTTGTGAGAACGATGACTGGTTAAAATTTTTGGTGGTTTCTTGTTCAGTCCATAGGCCTACATCATGTGGCAAACCGGTGAGCATGTGGCTCTATTAGTATAGGAGATACCTGAAAACATATCACACTTTTCATCATAGTGCTTTTACCAATGCATAAAATGCATGGAGAAGTCATTTCGAATGACTGGTCCTCAGTGTTGTGAGAACGATGACTGGTTAAAATTTTTGGTGGTTTCTTGTTCAGTCCATAGGCCAACATCATGTGGCAAACCGGTGAGCATATGGCTCTATTAGTATAGGAGATACCTGAAAACATATCACACTTTTCATCATAGTGCTTTTACCAATGCATAAAATGCATGGAGAAGTCATTTCGAATGACTGGTCCTCAGTGTTGTGACAACGATGACTGGTTAAAATTTTTGGTGGTTTCTTGTTCAGTCCATAGGCCTACATCATGTGGCAAACTGGTGAGCATGTGGCTCTATTAGTATAGGAGATACCTGAAAACATATCACACTTTTCATCATAGTGCTTTTACCAATGCATAAAATGCATGGAGAAGTCATTTCGAATGACTGGTCCTCAGTGTTGTGAGAACGATGACTGGTTAAAATTTTTGATGGTTTCTTGTTCAGTCCATAGGCCTACATCATGTGGCAAACCGGTGAGCATGTGGCTCTATTAGTATAGGAGATACCTGAAAACATATCACACTTTTCATCATAGTGCTTTTACCAATGCATAAAATGCATGGAGAAGTCATTTCGAATGACTGGTCCTCAGTGTTGTGAGAACGATGACTGGTTAAAACTTTTGGTGGTTTCTTGTTCAGTCCATAGGCCTACATCATGTGGCAAACCGGTGAGCATGTGGCTCTATTAGTATAGGAGATACCTGAAAACATATCACACTTTTCATCATAGTGCTTTTACCAATGCATAAAATGCATGGAGAAGTCATTTCGAATGACTGGTCCTCAGTGTTGTGAGAACGATGACTGGTTAAAATTTTTGGTGGTTTCTTGTTCAGTCCATAGGCCAACATCATGTGGCAAACCGGTGAGCATATGGCTCTATTAGTATAGGAGATACCTGAAAACATATCACACTTTTCATCATAGTGCTTTTACCAATGCATAAAATGCATGGAGAAGTCATTTCGAATGACTGGTCCTCAGTGTTGTGAGAACGATGATTGGTTAAAATTTTTGGTGGTTTCTTGTTCAGTCCATAGGCCTACATCATGTGGCAAACCGGTGAGCATGTGGCTCTATTAGTATAGGAGATACCTGCAAACATATCACACTTTTCATCATAGTGCTTTTACCAATGCATAAAATGCATGGAGAAGTCATTTCGAATGACTGGTCCTCAGTGTTGTGAGAACGATGACTGGTTAAAATTTTTGGTGGTTTCTTGTTCAGTCCATAGGCCTACATCATGTGGCAAACCGGTGAGCATGTGGCTCTATTAGTATAGGAGATACCTGAAAACATATCACACTTTTCATCATAGTGCTTTTACCAATGCATAAAATGCATGGAGAAGTCATTTCGAATGACTGGTCCTCAGTGTTGTGAGAACGATGACTGGTTAAAATTTTTGGTGGTTTCTTGTTCAGTCCATAGGCCTACATCATGTGGCAAACTGGTGAGCATGTGGCTCTATTAGTATAGGAGATACCTGAAAACATATCACACTTTTCATCATAGTGCTTTTACCAATGCATAAAATGCATGGAGAAGTCATTTCGAATGACTGGTCCTCAGTGTTGTGACAACGATGACTGGTTAAAATTTTTGGTGGTTTCTTGTTCAGTCCATAGGCCTACATCATGTGGCAAACCGGTGAGCATGTGGCTCTATTAGTATAGGAGATACCTGAAAACATATCACACTTTTCATCATAGTGCTTTTACCAATGCATAAAATGCATGGAGAAGTCATTTCGAATGACTGGTCCTCAGTGTTGTGAGAACGATGACTGGTTAAAACTTTTGGTGGTTTCTTGTTCAGTCCATAGGCCTACATCATGTGGCAAACCGGTGAGCATGTGGCTCTATTAGTATAGGAGATACCTGAAAACATATCACACTTTTCATCATAGTGCTTTTACCAATGCATAAAATGCATGGAGAAGTCATTTCGAATGACTGGTCCTCAGTGTTGTGAGAACGATGACTGGTTAAAATTTTTGGTGGTTTCTTGTTCAGTCCATAGGCCAACATCATGTGGCAAACCGGTGAGCATATGGCTCTATTAGTATAGGAGATACCTGAAAACATATCACACTTTTCATCATAGTGCTTTTACCAATGCATAAAATGCATGGAGAAGTCATTTCGAATGACTGGTCCTCAGTGTTGTGAGAACGATGATTGGTTAAAATTTTTGGTGGTTTCTTGTTCAGTCCATAGGCCTACATCATGTGGCAAACCGGTGAGCATGTGGCTCTATTAGTATAGGAGATACCTGCAAACATATCACACTTTTCATCATAGTGCTTTTACCAATGCATAAAATGCATGGAGAAGTCATTTCGAATGACTGGTCCTCAGTGTTGTGAGAACGATGACTGGTTAAAATTTTTGGTGGTTTCTTGTTCAGTCCATAGGCCTACATCATGTGGCAAACCGGTGAGCATGTGGCTCTATTAGTATAGGAGATACCTGAAAACATATCACACTTTTCATCATAGTGCTTTTACCAATGCATAAAATGCATGGAGAAGTCATTTCGAATGACTGGTCCTCAGTGTTGTGAGAACGATGACTGGTTAAAATTTTTGGTGGTTTCTTGTTCAGTCCATAGGCCTACATCATGTGGCAAACTGGTGAGCATGTGGCTCTATTAGTATAGGAGATACCTGAAAACATATCACACTTTTCATCATAGTGCTTTTACCAATGCATAAAATGCATGGAGAAGTCATTTCGAATGACTGGTCCTCAGTGTTGTGACAACGATGACTGGTTAAAATTTTTGGTGGTTTCTTGTTCAGTCCATAGGCCTACATCATGTGGCAAACCGGTGAGCATGTGGCTCTATTAGTATAGGAGATACCTGAAAACATATCACACTTTTCATCATAGTGCTTTTACCAATGCATAAAATGCATGGAGAAGTCATTTCGAATGACTGGTCCTCAGTGTTGTGAGAACGATGACTGGTTAAAACTTTTGGTGGCTTCTTGTTCAGTCCATAGGCCTACATCATGTGGCAAACCGGTGAGCATGTGGCTCTATTAGTATAGGAGATACCTGAAAACATATCACACTTTTCATCATAGTGCTTTTACCAATGCATAAAATGCATGGAGAAGTCATTTCGAATGACTGGTCCTCAGTGTTGTGAGAACGATGACTGGTTAAAATTTTTGGTGGTTTCTTGTTCAGTCCATAGGCCAACATCATGTGGCAAACCGGTGAGCATATGGCTCTATTAGTATAGGAGATACCTGAAAACATATCACACTTTTCATCATAGTGCTTTTACCAATGCATAAAATGCATGGAGAAGTCATTTCGAATGACTGGTCCTCAGTGTTGTGAGAACGATGATTGGTTAAAATTTTTGGTGGTTTCTTGTTCAGTCCATAGGCCTACATCATGTGGCAAACCGGTGAGCATGTGGCTCTATTAGTATAGGAGATACCTGCAAACATATCACACTTTTCATCATAGTGCTTTTACCAATGCATAAAATGCATGGAGAAGTCATTTCGAATGACTGGTCCTCAGTGTTGTGAGAACGATGACTGGTTAAAATTTTTGGTGGTTTCTTGTTCAGTCCATAGGCCTACATCATGTGGCAAACCGGTGAGCATGTGGCTCTATTAGTATAGGAGATACCTGAAAACATATCACACTTTTCATCATAGTGCTTTTACCAATGCATAAAATGCATGGAGAAGTCATTTCGAATGACTGGTCCTCAGTGTTGTGAGAACGATGACTGGTTAAAATTTTTGGTGGTTTCTTGTTCAGTCCATAGGCCTACATCATGTGGCAAACTGGTGAGCATGTGGCTCTATTAGTATAGGAGATACCTGAAAACATATCACACTTTTCATCATAGTGCTTTTACCAATGCATAAAATGCATGGAGAAGTCATTTCGAATGACTGGTCCTCAGTGTTGTGACAACGATGACTGGTTAAAATTTTTGGTGGTTTCTTGTTCAGTCCATAGGCCTACATCATGTGGCAAACCGGTGAGCATGTGGCTCTATTAGTATAGGAGATACCTGAAAACATATCACACTTTTCATCATAGTGCTTTTACCAATGCATAAAATGCATGGAGAAGTCATTTCGAATGACTGGTCCTCAGTGTTGTGACAACGATGACTGGTTAAAATTTTTGGTGGTTTCTTGTTCAGTCCATAGGCCTACATCATGTGGCAAACCGGTGAGCATGTGGCTCTATTAGTATAGGAGATACCTGAAAACATATCACACTTTTCATCATAGTGCTTTTACCAATGCATAAAATGCATGGAGAAGTCATTTCGAATGACTGGTCCTCAGTGTTGTGAGAACGATGACTGGTTATAATTTTTGGTGGTTTCTTGTTCAGTCCATAGGCCAACATCATGTGGCAAACCGGTGAGCATATGGCTCTATTAGTATAGGAGATACCTGAAAACATATCACACTTTTCATCATAGTGCTTTTACCAATGCATAAAATGCATGGAGAAGTCATTTCGAATGACTGGTCCTCAGTGTTGTGAGAACGATGATTGGTTAAAATTTTTGGTGGTTTCTTGTTCAGTCCATAGGCCTACATCATGTGGCAAACCGGTGAGCATGTGGCTCTATTAGTATAGGAGATACCTGAAAACATATCACACTTTTCATCATAGTGCTTTTACCAATGCATAAAATGCATGGAGAAGTCATTTCGAATGACTGGTCCTCAGTGTTGTG
Organism: Ranitomeya imitator; assembly: GCF_032444005.1. Classification (NCBI taxonomy): domain Eukaryota; kingdom Metazoa; phylum Chordata; class Amphibia; order Anura; family Dendrobatidae; genus Ranitomeya; species Ranitomeya imitator. The sequence continues at coordinate 6,010 of NW_027193978.1, read as the reverse complement.
AGAACGATGACTGGTTAAAATTTTTGGTGGTTTCTTGTTCAGTCCATAGGCCTACATCATGTGGCAAACCGGTGAGCATGTGGCTCTATTAGTATAGGAGATACCTGAAAACATATCACACTTTTCATCATAGTGCTTTTACCAATGCATAAAATGCATGGAGAAGTCATTTCGAATGACTGGTCCTCAGTGTTGTGAGAACGATGACTGGTTAAAATTTTTGGTGGTTTCTTGTTCAGTCCATAGGCCTACATCATGTGGCAAACCGGTGAGCATGTGGCTCTATTAGTATAGGAGATACCTGAAAACATATCACACTTTTCATCATAGTGCTTTTACCAATGCATAAAATGCATGGAGAAGTCATTTCGAATGACTGGTCCTCAGTGTTGTGAGAACGATGACTGGTTAAAATTTTTGGTGGTTTCTTGTTCAGTCCATAGGCCTACATCATGTGGCAAACCGGTGAGCATGTGGCTCTATTAGTATAGGAGATACCTGAAAACATATCACACTTTTCATCATAGTGCTTTTACCAATGCATAAAATGCATGGAGAAGTCATTTCGAATGACTGGTCCTCAGTGTTGTGAGAACGATGACTGGTTAAAATTTTTGATGGTTTCTTGTTCAGTCCATAGGCCTACATCATGTGGCAAACCGGTGAGCATGTGGCTCTATTAGTATAGGAGATACCTGAAAACATATCACACTTTTCATCATAGTGCTTTTACCAATGCATAAAATGCATGGAGAAGTCATTTCGAATGACTGGTCCTCAGTGTTGTGAGAACGATGACTGGTTAAAATTTTTGGTGGTTTCTTGTTCAGTCCATAGGCCTACATCATGTGGCAAACCGGTGAGCATGTGGCTCTATTAGTATAGGAGATACCTGAAAACATATCACACTTTTCATCATAGTGCTTTTACCAATGCATAAAATGCATGGAGAAGTCATTTCGAATGACTGGTCCTCAGTGTTGTGAGAACGATGACTGGTTAAAATTTTTGGTGGTTTCTTGTTCAGTCCATAGGCCTACATCATGTGGCAAACCGGTGAGCATGTGGCTCTATTAGTATAGGAGATACCTGAAAACATATCACACTTTTCATCATAGTGCTTTTACCAATGCATAAAATGCATGGAGAAGTCATTTCGAATGACTGGTCCTCAGTGTTGTGAGAACGATGACTGGTTAAAATTTTTGGTGGTTTCTTGTTCAGTCCATAGGCCTACATCATGTGGCAAACCGGTGAGCATGTGGCTCTATTAGTATAGGAGATACCTGAAAACATATCACACTTTTCATCATAGTGCTTTTACCAATGCATAAAATGCATGGAGAAGTCATTTCGAATGACTGGTCCTCAGTGTTGTGAGAACGATGACTGGTTAAAATTTTTGGTGGTTTCTTGTTCAGTCCATAGGCCTACATCATGTGGCAAACCGGTGAGCATGTGGCTCTATTAGTATAGGAGATACCTGAAAACATATCACACTTTTCATCATAGTGCTTTTACCAATGCATAAAATGCATGGAGAAGTCATTTCGAATGACTGGTCCTCAGTGTTGTGAGAACCATGACTGGTTAAAATTTTTGGTGGTTTCTTGTTCAGTCCATAGGCCTACATCATGTGGCAAACCGGTGAGCATGTGGCTCTATTAGTATAGGAGATACCTGAAAACATATCACACTTTTCATCATAGTGCTTTTACCAATGCATAAAATGCATGGAGAAGTCATTTCGAATGACTGGTCCTCAGTGTTGTCAGAACGATGACTGGTTAAAATTTTTGGTGGTTTCTTGTTCAGTCCATAGGCCAACATCATGTGGCAAACCGGTGAGCATATGGCTCTATTAGTATAGGAGATACCTGAAAACATATCACACTTTTCATCATAGTGCTTTTACCAATGCATAAAATGCATGGAGAAGTCATTTCGAATGACTGGTCCTCAGTGTTGTGAGAACGATGATTGGTTAAAATTTTTGGTGGTTTCTTGTTCAGTCCATAGGCCTACATCATGTGGCAAACCGGTGAGCATGTGGCTCTATTAGTATAGGAGATACCTGAAAACATATCACACTTTTCATCATAGTGCTTTTACCAATGCATAAAATGCATGGAGAAGTCATTTCGAATGACTGGTCCTCAGTGTTGTGAGAACGATGACTGGTTAAAATTTTTGGTGGTTTCTTGTTCAGTCCATAGGCCTACATCATGTGGCAAACCGGTGAGCATGTGGCTCTATTAGTATAGGAGATACCTGAAAACATATCACACTTTTCATCATAGTGCTTTTACCAATGCATAAAATGCATGGAGAAGTCATTTCGAATGACTGGTCCTCAGTGTTGTGAGAACGATGACTGGTTAAAATTTTTGGTGGTTTCTTGTTCAGTCCATAGGCCTACATCATGTGGCAAACCGGTGAGCATGTGGCTCTATTAGTATAGGAGATACCTGAAAACATATCACACTTTTCATCATAGTGCTTTTACCAATGCATAAAATGCATGGAGAAGTCATTTCGAATGACTGGTCCTCAGTGTTGTGAGAACGATGACTGGTTAAAATTTTTGGTGGTTTCTTGTTCAGTCCATAGGCCAACATCATGTGGCAAACCGGTGAGCATATGGCTCTATTAGTATAGGAGATACCTGAAAACATATCACACTTTTCATCATAGTGCTTTTACCAATGCATAAAATGCATGGAGAAGTCATTTCGAATGACTGGTCCTCAGTGTTGTGAGAACGATGATTGGTTAAAATTTTTGGTGGTTTCTTGTTCAGTCCATAGGCCTACATCATGTGGCAAACCGGTGAGCATGTGGCTCTATTAGTATAGGAGATACCTGAAAACATATCACACTTTTCATCATAGTGCTTTTACCAATGCATAAAATGCATGGAGAAGTCATTTCGAATGACTGGTCCTCAGTGTTGTGAGAACGATGACTGGTTAAAATTTTTGGTGGTTTCTTGTTCAGTCCATAGGCCAACATCATGTGGCAAACCGGTGAGCATATGGCTCTATTAGTATAGGAGATACCTGAAAACATATCACACTTTTCATCATAGTGCTTTTACCAATGCATAAAATGCATGGAGAAGTCATTTCGAATGACTGGTCCTCAGTGTTGTGAGAACGATGATTGGTTAAAATTTTTGGTGGTTTCTTGTTCAGTCCATAGGCCTACATCATGTGGCAAACCGGTGAGCATGTGGCTCTATTAGTATAGGAGATACCTGAAAACATATCACACTTTTCATCATAGTGCTTTTACCAATGCATAAAATGCATGGAGAAGTCATTTCGAATGACTGGTCCTCAGTGTTGTGAGAACGATGACTGGTTAAAATTTTTGGTGGTTTCTTGTTCAGTCCATAGGCCTACATCATGTGGCAAACCGGTGAGCATGTGGCTCTATTAGTATAGGAGATACCTGAAAACATATCACACTTTTCATCATAGTGCTTTTACCAATGCATAAAATGCATGGAGAAGTCATTTCGAATGACTGGTCCTCAGTGTTGTGAGAACGATGACTGGTTAAAATTTTTGGTGGTTTCTTGTTCAGTCCATAGGCCTACATCATGTGGCAAACCGGTGAGCATGTGGCTCTATTAGTATAGGAGATACCTGAAAACATATCACACTTTTCATCATAGTGCTTTTACCAATGCATAAAATGCATGGAGAAGTCATTTCGAATGACTGGTCCTCAGTGTTGTGAGAACGATGACTGGTTAAAATTTTTGGTGGTTTCTTGTTCAGTCCATAGGCCTACATCATGTGGCAAACCGGTGAGCATGTGGCTCTATTAGTATAGGAGATACCTGAAAACATATCACACTTTTCATCATAGTGCTTTTACCAATGCATAAAATGCATGGAGAAGTCATTTCGAATGACTGGTCCTCAGTGTTGTGAGAACGATGACTGGTTAAAATTTTTGGTGGTTTCTTGTTCAGTCCATAGGCCAACATCATGTGGCAAACCGGTGAGCATATGGCTCTATTAGTATAGGAGATACCTGAAAACATATCACACTTTTCATCATAGTGCTTTTACCAATGCATAAAATGCATGGAGAAGTCATTTCGAATGACTGGTCCTCAGTGTTGTGAGAACGATGACTGGTTAAAATTTTTGGTGGTTTCTTGTTCAGTCCATAGGCCTACATCATGTGGCAAACCGGTGAGCATGTGGCTCTATTAGTATAGGAGATACCTGAAAACATATCACACTTTTCATCATAGTGCTTTTACCAATGCATAAAATGCATGGAGAAGTCATTTCGAATGACTGGTCCTCAGTGTTGTGACAACGATGACTGGTTAAAATTTTTGGTGGTTTCTTGTTCAGTCCATAGGCCTACATCATGTGGCAAACCGGTGAGCATGTGGCTCTATTAGTATAGGAGATACCTGAAAACATATCACACTTTTCATCATAGTGCTTTTACCAATGCATAAAATGCATGGAGAAGTCATTTCGAATGACTGGTCCTCAGTGTTGTGAGAACGATGACTGGTTAAAATTTTTGGTGGTTTCTTGTTCAGTCCATAGGCCTACATCATGTGGCAAACCGGTGAGCATGTGGCTCTATTAGTATAGGAGATACCTGAAAACATATCACACTTTTCATCATAGTGCTTTTACCAATGCATAAAATGCATGGAGAAGTCATTTCGAATGACTGGTCCTCAGTGTTGTGACAACGATGACTGGTTAAAATTTTTGGTGGTTTCTTGTTCAGTCCATAGGCCTACATCATGTGGCAAACCGGTGAGCATGTGGCTCTATTAGTATAGGAGATACCTGAAAACATATCACACTTTTCATCATAGTGCTTTTACCAATGCATAAAATGCATGGAGAAGTAATTTCGAATGACTGGTCCTCAGTGTTGTGACAACGATGACTGGTTAAAATTTTTGGTGGTTTCTTGTTCAGTCCATAGGCCTACATCATGTGGCAAACCGGTGAGCATGTGGCTCTATTAGTATAGGAGATACCTGAAAACATATCACACTTTTCATCATAGTGCTTTTACCAATGCATAAAATGCATGGAGAAGTCATTTCGAATGACTGGTCCTCAGTGTTGTGAGAACGATGACTGGTTAAAATTTTTGGTGGTTTCTTGTTCAGTCCATAGGCCAACATCATGTGACAAACCGGTGAGCATATGGCTCTATTAGTATAGGAGATACCTGAAAACATATCACACTTTTCATCATAGTGCTTTTACCAATGCATAAAATGCATGGAGAAGTCATTTCGAATGACTGGTCCTCAGTGTTGTGAGAACGATGATTGGTTAAAATTTTTGGTGGTTTCTTGTTCAGTCCATAGGCCTACATCATGTGGCAAACTGGTGAGCATGTGGCTCTATTAGTATAGGAGATACCTGAAAACATCACACTTTTCATCATAGTGCTTTTACCAATGCATAAAATGCATGGAGAAGTCATTTCGAATGACTGGTCCTCAGTGTTGTGAGAACGATGACTGGTTAAAAATTTTGGTGGTTTCTTGTTCAGTCCATAGGCCTACATCATGTGGCAAACCGGTGAGCATGTGGCTCTATTAGTATAGGAGATACCTGAAAACATATCACACTTTTCATCATAGTGCTTTTACCAATGCATAAAATGCATGGAGAAGTCATTTCGAATGACTGGTCCTCAGTGTTGTGAGAACGATGACTGGTTAAAATTTTTGGTGGTTTCTTGTTCAGTCCATAGGCCTACATCATGTGGCAAACCGGTGAGCATGTGGCTCTATTAGTATAGGAGATACCTGAAAACATATCACACTTTTCATCATAGTGCTTTTACCAATGCATAAAATGCATGGAGAAGTCATTTCGAATGACTGGTCCTCAGTGTTGTGAGAACGATGACTGGTTAAAATTTTTGGTGGTTTCTTGTTCAGTCCATAGGCCTACATCATGTGGCAAACCGGTGAGCATGTGGCTCTATTAGTATAGGAGAT